>NC_081410.1:652145601-652445601 GCF_030272615.1 Cryptomeria japonica
TAACCGACTAGGTCTTAACAGGCCTTAAACATTTAAGTCCCCTAATGGGGCAGCTCTCAAAAGAGCATTAAATCCTCTCACGAGGTTGATCCTAACAGATCATCAAGCTCCTAACTGGGTTGCAAGGCAAATACCCTAACCGGGCGACTCCTAACAGGGTCTGCTCCTAATTGGGTGTATTGTAAGCTCCTAACAAGGCGTACTTCAAAAGAGTACAAATATTTGTCGGTGCCAACTCCCACCGTGGTTTTTCCCTATTTGGGTTTCCATGTCAAAAACTTATGGTGATCATGTGTGGAATGTTTCTCATGTGATGTTCTTGTTTATGTTTCATTTCATGCATTATTTCTGAGGCACCGGTCATGATGTTTTATCAAAAGTTTATCAGAGGTTACCGGTACTGATAAGGAGTTGTTTGAGAAAGTATTTGATCTGATTGATAAGGTTAATGAGTAGGTAAATGATCAAGTTTATATGATTGCTTTGGTGGTGAAATTATTGATAGTTGTGGTAAATGATTTGATTAAAGTGTTAAGCAAATCTGATAAAGAGGTTATTAGATCTGATTAAAGAAGTTGAGATATTTGTTAAATGGTTTCAAATCTTATATAAGTTTGTTTTGAGTTAAAGTTTCAATTGGTCTTAATACTGATTACCCCCCCCCTCCTCTCAGTATTAATCGGATCCTCATAGGATTAACATAAGGTCCAATTATGGTTACAATTTTATTATGGTTAGATTAAGGTTGAAGTTGGAGGTAGGGTTTATGTGTAGGGTTAAATTATGGTTAGATTAGATTGTGATTATATTTAGGGTTTGGTTAGGTTTAGGGTTAAGGTTTGATTATGATTAGGATTAGGGTTTGATTATAATTAGGGTTTAGTATATTTAGGGTTTAATTATGGTTAGGCTTTAATTGTGGTCAAATTTGGGTTCAAGTTGGAGGTAGGGTTTAATTGTAAGGTTGAAGTTTAGGGTTAGGTTTCAATTAAGGTGAGATTAGGTTTAGGGTTAAGGTTAGGTTAGAATTAGGATTAAATTATTCTAAGATGATGTTTGGGGTAAGGGTTGAGGCTCAATTAGAATTAATGTTAGTGTTAGGGCTAGGGTTCAAGAAGGATTAAGGTTAGTATTATAATTAAATTAGTGTTTAATTAGGGTTAAAGTTATTCTTAGGATTCAAAAAGGGTTAGGTTTTAAGGATAAAGCATGGTGTTAGGTTTAGGGTTTTATAATAAAGCTTGGTTTCAAAGTTAGGATTAAGGTTTAATTAGGGTTATAGGTTATGTTAGCATAAATATTTAATTACGATTAGGGTTTAATTAGGTTTAGATTAGGGATAAGGTCAAGGTTAGGTTGTATTTGGGGTTATTACTTTAGGATTAAGGGTTTAGGTTGAAGATACGATTTAATCAAAGAATCTTAAATAAACTAATGAAATAATGCAAAGCAAAGTAATGGGAATATAAAATATTCAATTAAGACTCCCTATTCCATGACTGCATATGGCTTCCATTGTTCTTCTCTTCTTTGTGGTATGATGGCTCTCAGATATTGCGTTGGCAACCTGCAAATGACACAAAGATTCAAAGTTTGTGATTTATCGTGATCGTTGAAAATGGAGAATTAATGTTGAATTTATAGATTTTAGGTGAGATTGATTGAGAGGTGGAACATATTGATCAAGAGGTGGAACTCAGGTGAGCTCATATGTTGATTGATAGTTGAACTGTTGATTTGGAGGTGGAATAGAATTGATTGAATAGTTAATTGAGTTAACTGATTGAGAAAAAAGTTGATTGAAAGATTAAAAAGAATGATTGGAGGATAATTAAGGAATGATTCAATTAATCAATTAATTGAATTCATTCAATTAAAATAGATTGATTAGTTAACTAATTGAAAGCTTTTTGGTAAAAAGCAAAGTGGAAGACAGAAATAGGAATTGGAAAGATAATTGATTTAATTAATTAATTGATTGAATTAATTAATTTAGCATGTGCTTGCACTTAGACTTTGATTTTTAATTTAATCATTGCATGAGATTTAATTCAAATGTTGAATTTATTTTAAATTCAATTTGTTATTTGAATATATTTAGAACTTGACTTTGATTTTCAATTTGATTTTTGAAATCATGCACATGTATTTGAAATTAGAAGAAAGCAAAAGAATATGAATTTGAATTTGAATTTGGAGAGTTAATGAAATTAAATGAAATTGGAATTTGGGAGTTTAGAATTGAAGAATTAAAAGAATGAAATTAAAAGAAATTTGAATTTAATTAAATAATAAAGATTATTCAATTAAAAGAATTAAATCATAATTAATTAAATAATGAATATTTAATTAATATTTAGAAAAAGTGTTAAATGATTAAATGATTAGAAGATAGAAATTGGAATAAATAGTAATATGATGAATGAGATAAATATGAATTTAGAAGAATAAGATTAATTAATTTGATTAAATAATTAAAGAATTATTTAGCTAATGAAGATGAATAATTAGTACATGATCAATGAAACATTTTTAGGTGTCTACATTTGCCCCTCTTTGAGACAATGTTAGAACGACGTTGTTTCAAAGAAAACGAAAGATTTTGCCCCAATATGCCCCGGTGACGCTTAGGGTGTAATGCCTCCTCAAGAGATTGTTCATGCATTAAAGGTATGAATGACCTCTCGAAAGACGAATAATGTGAGATAGAAGAATAGTTAGTTGATTAGAGATAGAGATAGGTGATGTGAAGATGATATTGAGATAGAATATGAGAGAATGAACATTAAAATGAAATAGAATGAAAGATGAGAATTAGAAGACGATTGATATGAGATGATGGATTGATAATGACAGACTAAAAATGAAGATGATGGTTTTCATGAACTTTTGTGCCTTTATTCATAGCACAATATATATTCATCACTAAGCCTTATTATGTAACAATGGAACTTTGCACATCAGTGTATAAGGAACTAAGATGTAAAGATATCTCATTGAAGAAACAAACACATAGCAGACAAGGAGTGAACCTTCCATTCTGGTTGTAGTGCCAAGGGTCAAGGTATGTGCGATAGTCACAAGCATAACTATCCTTGACTTTTGCATAGGACATTTGCCAAATGAATGTACCAATCACAGACACCCATTGGAACTATTGCCCCAGAACTTCATTGGTCCACACCACAAACAACAAACAAAGAAAAAGATCATGACCATCTTGGCTCCTCTAGTCACTTGTGGACATCCTTGAGTAGCATAGGAACATGACCTGTCGCCAAATGATAAAAGATAAAGACTAACTAGGACAAAATTCAGCGGCCATACTGATCTGTATCTTCATTTTGATTGCTTGATGTGATAGTTGATAATGTCTTATCTTAGAAAGTGTGGACCCCGTTTAAGACTAACATGTCTGATTTGGAGTGTATCCTCACTGTTTAATACAAGATAATGATCACTTGATATGGAAAGTTGATACGATTGATAAGACAGTTTGATCAGTTGATTGCAGATGTTTGACTGGATAGTTGTATCCTTTGTTAACTTTGTGTGAAGCGTTTTGGCTGGATATCTACTAGGGTGTTTGATTCTTGTGACATATTTTATTGCAAGTTTTTTTATTGATTTTTAGTTGTTTTTGGATTTTGTGGATTGATATTTGAATGTTTTTGTTATTTTGTGGATTCATATTTGAATGTTTTTGTTATTTTGCGGATTCATATTTGAATGTTTTCTATTGATTTTTTTAGGACATTATCTAAAAGTTTTTGGTATGATTTTTTCAGGATCGTATTTGAATGTTTTTGGTATGATTTTTGTTTTTCCTAATGTTTTTGATATTTTTTCAGGACTTTTTTAGGATTTTTAGGATTTTGTGCTTTTCAATGTCATTGGAATTTTTGGTTTTTTTTTTTCAGGACTTTATATGATTTTAAAGATTTTTTCAGCTATGCCCCCAGTATGCAAACCTATATGACATGATGATCTGTAGAATGCAGTGGAGACAATGAATTTTTGACATGACCTATGTTAATGCAATATGCATGATGAAGATGCATTTCGTATTCGAACAAGGATGATTGTGTTTGTTTAGCATTTCGTAATACACCAATTGAATTGGAGGTACAAAACATTTCATAAATAAGCGATCAATCGATCCTTAAGGTCCCTTGGAACATCCAAATTAGCACACTTAGTGACTAGGATTTACAAATGGATACGCGGAAATCTTGCCCACTGGTTCTTGAAACTTTGATCTTTTTTTGCCCATGTGTGTGCAAATGAGTTAATTCTCGCTCTTGTGTTCACTAAAGATCATTAGCATCCTATATGACTAGCTACATGGATTATTCTAACTTCAAAAGCATCTCGAATAGAGCCTTGCTGCCAGCAAGCTTTTAGAGCTCCGACAAGGTTATAGACTGTAATCTCTCAAATATTGCTCCATTTCCAGCAAGCGTCCATAGCCCTGATGGAGTTACTCGCATGTTCTCATAGTCAAGCTTTTTGTCACACTTGCATGCGTGATATTTTAGTTATATACCATTGCTCTTTTGCCTTGAGATGACTATTTGACATAGCACTTTTCCTTTTTTATTTGCTTGCCTTGACTTGTAAGCTGGGTGTGACAATTACAGCGACGCTGAAGTAGAATTTTATATTTTTCACTAGTCATATGATCAACTAGGTGTCTCAAATGAATTAGAGATTTTATTAATGTGTTTGAGATATAGAAATTGATAGATTTTGGGTTAACGAGTCTCAAATAGTGAAATCACTACCCGACTATAAGTAAAGCGTCATCACAGGGTAATGTTGAAAATGAATGACCTTAGGACCTCAAAGACTTCATGTTTGAATATCTAAGAAAGGAGATGACCCTTGTTTCTCTTGAATGCAAATGAATGATAAACTTGGACAGTTGCCTTGTTTTATTGATGCTGCCATATGTAAATGAAAAGACTATATGCCATGAAATTTGTAAATGTGATGTGCTTGGAAATAAATTGTATGTGATACAATGCTTTGAATAAAGTGAGATACAATGCGGAAAGAAAAACCTAAACTAACCCAGCCCTTAGATATAAGATCATTTAAGGTGCATGTTGTTCATAGGGCTAGGGAGTGGATCTCCCTCCATGGTAGCCAAATTATATGCTCCATTTCCGATGACACTTTTTATGATAAAAGGACCTAGCCAGTTAGGTTCAAACTTCCCTGGCTTTTCACGTTCTGCTAGGTTCCTTCAGTTCTCCTTGAGAACTAGATCTCCCACTTCAAAATTTCTTGGTCATACTCGTTTATTGTAACTCCTTCTCATTCTATTATGGTAACCTTGCAAGTGATTTAAAGCATTTTGTCTCTTTTCATCGAGCATTTCAAGCTCTTGTAACCTTGAAACTCAATAGTCTTCCTCTGATATGATGTGTTTTAAGGAGACTCTTAAAGATGGTAATTCTATTTCAATAGGTAATATTGCTTCTATACCATAGACCAATGAATAGGGTGTTGCTTCTGTAGGTGTGTGTACCCCTATTATATAAGCCCAAAGAGCGGGATTTAATTAGAGATGCCAATCTTGTCTGGTGTTAGTGACAACTTTCTTTAGGATCTTTAATATTGTCTTGTTTGTTGCCTCTACTTGTCCATTACTTTGTGAATAATAGGGTATTGCAAATCTATGTTGTATTTGGAATTGTTCACACAATTCTCTCATTTCTTGATTCTTGAATGGACATCCATTGTCGGTAACTATGCACATTGGAATCTTGTACTCGCAAATGATGTAGTTAAGCCTGAATTTTGTTATTTGCTTACCCGTGGTGTATGTTAGAGGGATTTCCTCTATCCACTTAGTAAAATACTCAATACTTGTTAGGATGAATTTGTGCCCATTGGAAGAAGTAGGATTAACTTTACCAACAAGATCTAACCCCCATTATGAAAATGGCTAGGGTGATGTGATAGGTTGGAGATCCCGTGTTGGCGCATGAATGAGGTCTCCATGCACTTGACATTGTCTACACTTTTGTACATATTTATAGGCATCCTTTTCCATAGTAGGCCAATAGTATCCAGTTCTTAATAATTTATTTGTTAGTATCAGGCCACTTGGATGTGCACCACAAATTCCATCATGTACCTCTTTTAAGGCAAGTTGTGCTTCTTAAACATCAAGACATCGGAGAAGTGTTCCATCAAGGCTCTTTCTATAAAATGTGTCAGTGATAATAGTGTGTATGCATGCCTGACGAATAAGAGTCTTCCTTTGATTTCTTAATAGATTAGGAGACATATACTAATTATGTAAGTATGCATATATCTCATTATACCATTGGGATTCAGGACCCACAATTACACATACATATTTTGATGAGGGAATCTCATCTGTCGGTACCATCAATTGTTCTACAATAAACTTGAATTGAGTTTCATTATTAGGCATGTCTAGGAGAGACCCTACTGTAGTCATGGCATTTGCTGCCTTGTTCTACATTCTTGGAATTTGTTCAAATGTTACTGAAGTGTTCTTTGCAATCTTCTACCATTTGTTTATAAGGCATCAATTTATCGTCTTTTGTGTTATAGTCATTATTGACTTGGTTGATAATCAGTTGTGAGTTACCATACACTTGTAGTTCTTTTATCCTCCACTGTATAGTAGTACGAAGTCCTATGGTGAGAGCTTCATATTAAGCTATATTGTTTGTACAGGGAAAATTGATTCTGAATGACTTCGGGATAGAATCACCTTGAGGGGTGATGAAAATAATCCCGCCTCCTGCTCCATGATTTTTGTAAGATCTATCAAAGTATAATTTCCAAGTGGTGGATGTTGTCAATGTAAATACAAATTCATCAAGAAAATCCACTAGTAGTGGGTGACTATCTTGCAAGGGAGCTTTTGTTAATTGATCCTCTATAATCTTCCCTTTGATTGCCTTTTTGTCCACATACTCTATGTCAAACTCACTTAAAATCATGACCCACTTGGCCAATCTTCTAGTTAATTTTGCTATTCTCAACAAATATTTGAATGGATCAAAGCATGCTATGAGTTGAACTTTGTGACTCAGCATATAGTGTCTAAGATTCTGAGATGCAAAGATCACTTCTAGATATGCTCACTCTATAGGAGTGTAATTAATCTCATATCCAATTAGGGTTCTACTTATATAGTAGATTTCTCTTTCCTTTCCTTGATCATCGTGTTGTGCCAAAAGGGCTCCCAAAGATGAGTTTGTTGCTAATATATATAGTAATAAGGGCTTTCCTTGAGTAGGTGGAACTAATACTGGAGTATTCAGAAGATAATCTTTTAAAGCTTGAAAAGCTTCTTGGCATTGTTTTGTCTATTTGAAGATGACTCCTCTTATGACTAAATTCTGAAATGGATGGCATTTATCTGCTAGTTGTGCTATGAACCTTCTTATAGACTATAATCTTCCTTGTAACCCTCTTAACTACTTGAATGTTGACGAAGGTTGCATATCCATGATCGCTTTGACCTTTGATGGATCTACCTCAATTCCTCTGTTAGAAACAATAAAGCCTAGAAGTTTGCCCGATGTTACACCGAACACACACTTTTGGGGGTTTAATCTGACATTGTGTTGTTCTAATCGATCAAATGTCTTAGCAAGGACTTCAAGGTGACCTTCTCTTGTTTGTGATTTAGCCAGCAAATCATCAACATAGTCTTCCATGATATTGTGGATCTTGTCATGAAATAATGTTGTCATAGCCCTTTGATATGTTTCCCCAGCATTCTTAAGACCAAATGGCATGACATTCTAGCAGTATGTTCCCCATAAACAGGTAAATGTCATCTTGTGTTGATCTTTTGGTGCAATCTTGATCTAGTTCTATCCTGAGAAACTGTCCATTAATGAAAGCATTTCATTCCCAGTAGTTAAGTCAACTATCATGTCTATGTTAGGTAATGGGAAATCATCCTTAGGACATTCCTTGTTTAGATCTCAGAAGTCTATGCAAATTATTTTGCCCCCTGGTGGGCTTAGTCATAGGTACCGAATTGGATATCCACTCTGCATAGTCAATAGGTCTAATGAGGCCCACATCCAGAAGTTTTTGTAGTTCCACTTTTACCAGTAATGCAATATGTGGATGCATCTTTCCAAGTTTTTGTTTGCACGGTTTGGTTTCTAGTAGCAATGGTAAGTGATGTAATACCAATTCTAGATCTAGACCTGGAATATTTGTATAGAACCAAGCAAAATTGATCGGACGTTGTTTGAATAACTCTATGAAATTGTCCTTTTCTTCCTGATTTAATGATTCTGCTAAGTGGATATTATGTATAACTTCTCCTTCTACTATATTGACTTCTTCAGTCTTTTCCATGAGTAATGTTGAATTCTCTTGTTCAATAGGGAGGTTGTCTAACTTGCTTTTGCCATTATAATCACTTTCATCTGACACAAAGGCACTTGCCTCTACAAAGTATGTTGTTCTATCCAAGTCTATAGCAAATCCTGCCTTATGATCACCTTGTGGAAACCCTTCTCTGACACCAAGGAATTCTTCAATAGCTTCATCATTCTCAAACCAATCTAGAGTTGGTTTTTCTTCTCACCCCCAATCAATTAAATGTGAATGTATAAGGGGTAAGTCATTACTTCCTTCTATTGTAAAAGACTCTGACAACATGCATACTTGGTTATTTTGAACATGTTTTACTGAATTTGGATGATCTGATGTATCCTCATAGGCAATGCCATCATCAATGGGTGATTGGTTGTCATGTGTTGTGTCTATTGTTTATGGGTTTCCATCATGGTTAGATATGAATTTGTATTCGTGAGAATCTGTCACAATTTCTATGTATGTTCCACTTTCTAACGCTGTGTCACTTATCTCCTCTTGTTCTTGTAACTAAATTTATTCTTTATTTGTGGACCTCCTTTGTGTGGTGGATACCCTTCTCAAGCCTCATATAAGATGTTGCAGTCTTTCTTCATCTGACTCGTTCAGTGGAGCTTGTGGTGATTCCCTTGGCAAAAGTATTGACAAAATCCAAGGATTAGGCTCATTTGTTGGTGCTAAGCCCCTTTCTATTACCACATTTGCTTGTGCAGATATTTCAGGTACTATGTTGTTAGGTGATTTTGTATTAGTTTCTTGTAGAAGACACCTCATATCTTCACCATCTAACTCCATACTAGGATATGTTGGTGCTTTCTCACTTCTTTGAGATGAAGGGGGAAATACCCGTGTTGATAACTGATTCTGAGGTATGTACTCTGATGGTAGCCTAGGTTTGTTCAATATATCTAGCGTACATTGTCTTGCCTCCGTTATCTTTGGTACGTGCATATATTCTAACCCTTGATTCTTTGGGTTTTCTTGAGGTAAAATAGGTTCCAATCTTCCTTGCTTTTGTAGTCCCAAGCCTGTGGTACCATCATACCCATGTTTTTGTAGCATCTTAAAACTGTTACCATACTGATCTAAAGGTAACTTGGGTATCGTCATGTCATATTCTTCTTTATATATCAATTGATTGACATCTTCATTTAATGATTCTTCCTGTAAGTCTCCCCATCTAATGAATGAGCATGAATTTGAGTACTTTACTATATCTTTTCCTTTATCTTGTTTCATCACAGTGTTATGAGGTTTCCCAAAAGACCTAGGAGAAAGAGATAATTGTCTGACATTCGAAGTACTTGAAATGGAGTATTCCCCACAACGAACATCTTTAATCTGTAAAGAAGATGTTGTAGGTGTATTTTTCTGTATTTATGTGATTGCCAATGAATCCATTTGTGTAGTGAGTGGTGTTTCTTGATTAATGGGTCCTTGGTTATCCATACTTGCCTTTAAGTGATTACAGTGTTGAAATGGGTTTGGATCACCATGGATGGTGATTTCAATGCCATTGTATGGAAACTTAACACATTGGTGGAATGTTGAAGGTACGACCTGCATGGCATGAATCCATGGGCTGCCTAAGAGCATGTTATACCCTAGTTCTCTATCCAACACTTGAAAGGTAACCTCTATTGTGATATGTTCTATTTGTACTAGTAGTGTGACTACACCTTTAAAAGGGTGTTCTTCATCATCATATGCTTTGATATTTATTCTCTTTCAAGGATCAATGTGAAGTTCAAAATAACCCAATGCCTTGACCAACTTTAGTGTATAGATGTTAAGACCGACTCCTCCATCTATAAGTACTCTTTTGACTTTCTTCTTATGTATGTAAGCTTCTAGATGTAGTGGATCAATATGAAAAATTCTATCATTAGGAACATCCCGTTCCATGAAAGAAATACGGGTAGCATCAACCAAATTCCCTACCACAAATTGGAAAGCATTTTCATCTATATCTCTGTCGACTACTGAATCTTGAAGTGATTTATCTAGGATAGCTCTGTTATTTGGTGATATATGCAACAACTCAAAGAGTGAAATCTATGTTGGGATTTTCTTCAGTTGCTCAACCACATTATAGTTCCCTACTGCTGCTGACTGATTTGATGGTACTCCTTGCAAGGTTGCTTTTGATCTTCGGGTAACTAATGCACAGTCTCTATCTCTTGGATTTATTGTGATAGTAGCCACTGTATTATCTCTTGTGAGAGACATTTCTTCAACATATGTTGTGTTATCAAGGTTTATTTCATATCACATCCTATAGTCATCATGTGCAAGTATGACATCCATGTTTTGTGCTATAATTTCATCTTCAAACTATCTTGAATAAGGTGGTTCTTCCTGCCCCCAGTCCATAAGACAGAGTTTCTCGTCTTTATCATATTTTGGTGCTTCTGACATCGTGCAAACTTGGTTATCATAGTTATCAGTCCCTTGATTTTGCTAATCATCATCAAGTTCTTCTTGTGAGTCAACATTTACTACATCTCATGAGCTAATAGCATGAATGGTATAGTCATATGAGACTTTTGTGTAGTTGGCAGTGTTGTCTTGTGTTCCTGATGTTCATGCCTTACCTTTGTCATGTTTGACAAAGAATCCTTAAAGATAGTGTGATTTTGTTTGCTGAAGTTTTGTTGGTATCAACTATGATGTCACCTTGATCTATCAGGTCCTAAATTAAGTTCTTCAACTTATAGCAACTTGCAGTCTTATGACCTTTTGTATAATGATAGTCAAATAAATCGTTATCATTCCACCATGTAGGTTTGAAAGGACTCGGTTCATATACTCTAACCTCTGGAAAAGTGATCATATTTGTCTATATTAATTTCTTTAACGTTGATTCAATAGGCTCACCCAGTGGTGTGTAGTTCCTTCTTGGAGCATTCATCCTTGGGAACCTTGTGTTTGTAGCTTGTGCAGCATTTGTGTTTATTGACACTGTGTTATTTTATGTATGTGGACTTTTATTCTAACTAGATGATTGAATTGGTCCTTGTAAGGATACAATCGGTTGAGCTCTGTTCACTGTACGAGAGTCTACCACACCATCATTGGTCATATTCTTATTTCTTGACCAAAACTTAGATTTATCATTGTTGGTGTTGTTTGTATAATTTCCATATTTTATGATACCTTGATCTGCAAGTCCCTTCTTGCACTTTAAGGCCTTTTCAGTGACTTGTTTAAATGTGGTCAAACATTGCATTTGTATCAGGTACTTAATCTTTGGGATTAAGTTTTCTGAAAACATGTCAACTTGCTCAGTTCTGAGTATAATAGTCTTGCATCTTCTATAGAGAGATCTCCATCTTTGTAAGAAGGATGTGAATGTTTCATTTTCATAGTTTTGCAACACATAGATCCATCAATGTAACTGGGGTATCAATGTTATGCGATAAGTTAGAAATGAATTGTTTAGCTAGTTCACCCCATGATGTGATCATTGGTGGGAGATGTGAAAACCACTCCAAAGGCTGAACCTCCGAGACTTTTTGGGAACAAACTCATCAAATAAGTGTCTTCAATTGCAACCTCTATACATGTAGTGAAAAATTCTCTGATGTGATCTCTAGGATCACCTTTCCCTCGGTATCTATCAAATTTTAGTGTTTCAAAATGTGGGGGGAAAGCAGGCATGTATATTGTATGATCAAAGGGATAAGAATGTAAGTCCTGCATCGTATAACTCTTTTTGTCATTGCCGGTTTGCATAGTTGTCATTTGTTGTTGTAGATTTTGTATTTGTTGGGTTAAAATTTATGTTTGAGTCAGTGGTACACTTTGCGCATGTATATTTCCCACAAAAGGATTTGTGGTAGTATAAATAGGAGGTTATTGGAATGTACCATAACTATAATTATGCGTGTTATGGGTTCCGCTAGGTACTGTGAAATAAGTGAATTGTGAACCCATGTTTGATTGGGTTGTACTCATTTTATTAGCAGAACCTGGGTTTATATTCTGATGACTATATGTAGAACCTATTGAGTAGGAAATTAGAGGTTGAGTCACACTTGTTGTATGAGAAATATGTGAGGCTTGTGTTTGACTTGGTTCCGAAACACTTGACATCACTGGTGTAGTTTGAGAGGCTATGATAGCCTGCGTTTGTGTGTTAACATTCATTGTTGAGGATGATGCACTCGCTTGAGAACTTGTGTTTGACACCAAATTTGCTTGGGTTGATGATGTTGATGCATTTTGGGAGGAACTTGAAGTCATAGCTTGTGTTTGTGTTACATTTGGTAGTTGACTGCTATTTTGATCTAAAGTAATTCCTGGTGGTAAGATCATTGTGACATCAAAACCTTGAGGTAACTTGGCACCATTTCGCAATAACAAATAAAGATATCTATCTCTGTCATTGTTTATAAGAGCGTTTAGAATCATAAGGACATGTGGGTCCTATTGAGCTGGCTCAATTTCCTCACGTGTTAACTTTTTTTATAGCTAGTGTATTGTCAACATGACATAGGGATTTGACTATTGAGATTTTTGACTGCTTGACATATCCATGTTCCAAGTAGGATTAATTGATAGGTCGTTGTTTGGGTCCATTTTAATATTTGCCTTTTGTGACATTGTGACGGTCATTTAAGACTTCTATACGAGGACACTTTAGGACCTAAAGAAAGACGATGACAAACCTTGATTATGAGTGCAAGACTCTAGACCAAAAAGTGAGGTATGCAACACTAGACGTAACTCTCTACTGAGGATTTGGACACGAAACGTGTTCGGTACTTTGATATTTTTGCAACGCAAGTTTTTCAAGTTCTTGTCTAAGAATTTTTGCAACAATTTCTCTATCAATTATATGGGTAATTGTATACCCTCTATCTAGCTCAAACTCGACTCCTATGTACTGAGGTGCACTTGTCTTTAATTGCCAAGCCAAGTTATCTAAGTCATCAATGATTTCTCATTGACCGTCATTTGGTACTAGATTAGGTTGCTTGGAGGGGAGAAAACCATCACCTAGTAGACCCATTAGGACGCATGCTATGACATTCTAGGGTGAGTATGCAAATAACGACAGACTAAGACAAAAGTATATAAGGACACAAATAAGGAATTATGCAAAGATTACACCGATGTAAATTATAATGAGGATGATAATGAGGACTATGCAAGGATTTATGCAAACTCTGGGGATGTAAATGAATAGTATGATAAGGACGATAATGAGGACTATGCAAGGACTTATGCAAATTCTAAGGACGTAAAATGAGGACTATAATGAGGACGACAATGAGGACTATGATGAGGACTATGCAAGGAATAAGGACTCTAAGAACACCTATGGTCACAAGTATGGACTTTGTTGGATTTGTCAAATGTTTCAAGGTAGAATATGTTTCAAATAACTTTGTTTGTAAGACAAGTCTATTTTTTCAATTCTCATAACACTGTCTGAAGATAAGTATAGCTGGATGAATTATGTTCTGACAAACTCTGAGAATTCAGAGATACGCAAGGTAGGACCTGAAATAGCCCAAATATTGACTCAATACTGGTTTAGCACAATGATACACATAAAAACACAGAAGACAATCTTACGCTGGAAAGTGGAAACCGTTTAATGGGGGCCCCATAGCAAAATACCAAAACAAGATGAACAGATAGAGAGTCTAGTAGCACACTGGATCCACTCCACAAAACACACTTCTCAGGCATGCCAGTCTCTCTTACTCTGAAGATCCAAAGATCTTATCACCAAGGATTTTATGTCTCATCATGCAAGGTACATGGAGGGTATTTATGGGGTACGATCCGCACACCTGGAACCAATAAACATGGGATTTGCACTACTAAGTTGGTTCTTATTGTAAGTTTTGAGGGGTCCCGTTCCAACGATGGATTCTCAGAGTAAGCCACTTAAGGCTTTAGTTAAGCTCATCGGTGCAGGGAAGGTCCCCACATACATCGAATTCACTCAACACTCTAGCCGCCTGACCAATATGTTTATATAGAGGCTCCAAAAAACCACTCAAGAGTATGCTGGGAGAGATGATATCCCCAATGCATCCCAATTCGAAGGACCTCTGTGGGTTGATGAAATCCCCAGTCAAAGATACCCCTCACTACTAAAAATAAAAATTGAGTGTCTTTAACACTTTTCTCTTGCACCCAGGTCCATGAAAGCCAGGGGAGAGGATAGTGTGTGTTAACAGTAGGACCACTCCAAACAGAGAGAAAGTGTTCGAGATTCCTTCCTTAAGATATAGCAATGTGTGATTTACTCTATTCATAAGCCTAATTCACGTTCATTTTAAAGCCCAAACTGAGGTGTGAGATACACATACATGCATGTATATTTTAAAACACCAAATTGAAGTGTTGGATAATGCATGTCAGTTTTTAAACCCAAGATCAATTTTAAGCACCAAGCTAAAGTGTGAGAGCATGCATGCCAATTTTAACCAGATTTGTTTTAAGCACCAAGCTGAAGCGTGAAAGCATGCATGTCAATTTTAACTGGATTTGTTTTAACCACCAAGATGAAGTGTGAAAGCATGCATGCCAATTTTAACTAGGTTTTTTTTAAGCACCAAGCTGAAGTGTGAAAGCATGCATGTCAATTTTAACCAGATTTGTTTTAAGCACCAAGCTAAAGTGTGAAAGCATACATGTCAATTTTAAACCAAAAATCCAAAAGTGATTTAACCCTAAAAGATACTGCAATCAAATTGTTAGTGGTTTCCAAAATAATCTGGGATGATCAAGCCTTCTCTGTAATTTTGCCACGCGTTGCAAACAGGGAATCAGTAACCAGAAAACGTACAAAAAAACCAGAAAACAGAAAGCCAAACTACCTATTGAATGAATGTGTGATTCTAACAGAGCGAATGCATAATACTATCTACGAGATTGTGCTAATGATGACTAACTGAATGCGTGAAACTGACAGAGTAAATGCGTGAAACTGTCAAAGTGAATGTGTGATAGACAAACATGCAATTTAAAAAAAAATCTAAAAAGCCTAAACTTCACCAGAAACCTGCAAAACAGAGTGTGAGGCCCTAGTCAAATCTCTCATCAACCATTCTATGTTAAGCAAGTTATATTTCACTCTGTATGATAGAACTAGGTTGTTGTATCTATCAATAGTTGGTTGGTCCTTTAGGTCTTGTATCCTTTTTTATGCCTTTAAAATTCATTGATAACGTCTAGCTTGCCTCCTTTGTTCTGTTGTTCTTCGAGCACCTGAAATCTTAAATTTTACCTTATGTGCCATAAGATGTTATATTGAAAGCATCATATAAGGATAAAAAACCTTTAGATTTACAAAATTTGATACAAAATTTAGACAGAACAAAGGATTGAAATAGGAAAATGAAACAAACAGAATGCCTAAATATGAATGGCATATGTGTAATTATATCTAGGTGAATCCGCGAAGGTATCAACACGAATGTGTGACCCTCACAGTTCGAATGTGTAATGTTGTCTATGCGATTGTGTGATGATGTAATTGCCGAAATCACACAGAAAATACAAAGGGTTAATTAGTTGTTGCTTTATGTCGAGTTCACCAAAATGTTGTATGTAAAATTCATCATTATTCAATTAGAATCAAAGGGAAATCACGAATCCTTATCTAATCAAAGAATGCTAAACAAACAAACAAAATAATGCAAAGCAAAGTAATAGGAATATAAAATATTCAATTAAGACTCGCTATTCCATGGCTGCATATGGTTTCCATTGTTCTTCTATTCTTCATGGTATGATGGCTCTCAGATATTGCGCTAGAATGACACAAAGATTCAAAGTTTGTGATTTATCATGATCGCTGAAAATGGAGAATTGATGCGGAATTTATAGATTTTTGGATGAGATTGATTGAGAGGTGGAACAAATTGATCAAGAGGTGGAACTTAGGTGAGCTCACATGTTGATTGATAGTTGAATTGTTGATTTGGAGGTGGAATAGAACTGATTGAATAGTTAATTGAGTTAACTGATTGAGAAAAAAGTTGACTGAAATATGAAAAAGAATGATTGGAGGATAATTAAAGAATGATGCAATTAATCAATTAAAATAGATTGAATAGTTAACTGATTGAAAGCTTTTTGGAAAAAAGCAAAGTGGAAGATAGAAATAGGAATTGGAAAGATAATTGATTTAATTAATTAATTAATTGAATTAATTAATTTAGCATGTGCTTGCACTTTGACTTTGATTTTCAATTTAATCTTTGCATGAGATTTAATTCAAATATTGAACTTATTTTAAATTCAATTTGTTATTTGAATATATTTAGAACTTGACTTTGATTTTCAATTTGATTTTTGAAATCATGCACATGTATTTGAAATTAGAAGAAATAAAAAAAAATTGAATTTGAATTTGAATTTGGAGAATTAATGAAATTAAATGAAACAAAAATTATTAAATGAAATAAGAATTTGGGAATTTAGAATTAAAAGAATAAAATTAAATGAAATTAGAATTTAATTGAATAATAAAGATTATTCAATTAAAAGAATTAAATCATAATTAATTAAATAATTAATATTTAGAAAAGGGTTAAATGATTAAATGATGAGAAGATAGAAATTGGAATAATTAGTAATATGACGAATGAGATAAATATGAATTTAGAAGAATAAGATTAATTAATTTAATTAAATAATTAAAAAAAATATTTAACTAATTAAGATGAATAATTAGTACATGATCAATGAAACATTTTTAGGTGTCTACAGTTCATTTTAGGGTTATCAAGGTTCAATTACAGTTAGGGCCAGAGTTCAATTAGGGTTAGAATTAAGGTTATGATTAAATTACATTAGGGTTAGGGTTGAATTAATATTAGAGTTCAATTAAGATTAGGGTTTGGGCTAGATTACAGTTAGGATTAGATTAGGATTAGAGTTCAATTTTGATCAAGGTTAAGTTTAGGAAAAGGATTCAATTAGGATTACATCTCAATTAGGGTTAGGGTTAAGCTTAGGGATAGAGTTCAATTATGGTTGGATTAGGGTTTAATTTATAGTTAGGGTTTAAACCTAGGGCACAAGTTAAGTTTAGTGATAGGTCAATATGGGTAGGTTTCAATTATGGTAAGATTGGGTTTAGGATAAGAGTTATGCTAGAACTAGGCTTACTATTCTAGGATAATGCTTGGGGTAAGGGTTGGGGTTCAATTAGAATTAGTGTTAGGGTTCAATGAGGAATAGGGTTAGTATTACAATTTATTTAGGGTTTAATTAGGGTTAGAGTTGGTGTTAGGATTCAAATAGGGTTAGGTTTTATGGATAAGGCATCTAGTATGAGGTATAAAAATATACAACAAAGCTTGATTTCAAGGTTAGAGTTAAGGTATAGTTAGGGTTATGGTTATATTTGTATAAAGGTTCAATTAGGGTTAGGGTTTAATAAGGTCTAGATTAGGGATATTGTCATAGTGTTTAGTTATGGTAAGGTTTTAATTATAGTTAGGGTTCATACTAGAGTTCAATTAGGGTTAGAATTAGGGTTAGGATTCAAATACATTAGGGTTAGATTTGAATTAGAATTATAGTTCAATTAAGGTTAGGGTTTGGGCCAGAATTTAATTAGAAGTAAGTTTTAATAAGGGTTAGGGTTTAGATTAGGGTTAGGGTTAAATTAGGGTTAGATTAAGGTTCAAGGTATAGGTAGGATTAAATTATATGGTTAGTGTTGAGTTTAGGGTTAGGTTAGGGTTGAAATTCAATTAGAGGGATTAGGGTTAAGGTTATAGTCAATTAGAGTTAGGGTTCAATTATGATTAGGGTTTTATTATGGTAATGGTTTAATTATAGTTAGGGCTAGGATTATAGTTTAAATAAGGTTATTATTCAAATCCATTAGGGTTAGGGTTAAACTAGGATTAGAATTCAATAAGGACCAGGGTTTGGTATATATAGGGTTAGGGTTACCTAGATTAGGATTAAATTAGGATCAAAGTTTAATTAGGATTAGAGTTAAATTGGGGTTAGGGTTAAGTTTAGGGCTAGGGTTTAATTATGGTTAGATTAGAGCTTGAAGTTGTAGTTAGGGCTTAATTCTTGGGTTATATTTAAGTTTAAGGTTATATTTTAGTTTAGGGTTAGATTATAGTTAGGTTTCAATTATGGCAAGATTAGGTTATGGTTATGGTTTAGTTAGGTCTAGATTAGGGATATTGTTAATGTTAGGGTTTTCTTATGATAAGAGTTTAATTATAGTTAAGGTTAGTATTATATTTTAGTTAGGATTAGAATCAGGGTTATGATTCAATTACATTAGGGTTAGGGTTAAATTAGGATTAGAGTTCAGTTACGGTTAGGGTTTGAGCTAGAATTCAATTAAGACTAGGGTTTAGGTAGGGTTAGGGTTCAATTATTGTTAGATTAGGGTTCAAGTTTTAGGTAGTGTTTAATTATAGGATTATAGTTAAGTTTAGGGTTAGGTTGTGGCTAGGGTTTAATAATGGTAAGATTAGGTTTAGGGTTAAGGTTAAGCTACAATTAGGGTTGCTATTGTAAGATAATATTTGGGGTAAGGGTAAAATTAGTGTGAGGGTTAGTGGTAGAGTTCAATCAAGAAAAGGTTTAGTATTACATTCAATTATGGTTTAATTAAGGTTAGAGCTACTTTTATGATTCAAATAGGGTTAGGGTTTAATTTAGGATTAGGATACAATTATGGTTGGATTAGGGTTCAAGTTGTATTGAGGGTTTAATTCTAGGTTTATAGTTAAGTTTAGGATAAGGTTTCATTTATGGTAAGATTAGGTTTAGGGTTAAGGTTAGGCTACTATTATGTACTTTTCTTATGAATTTTTTCTGTATTTCAATGTTTTTATTAAATAAATACCTTTAAACTTTGTTGTAATAAAAGAAAGATATTTTAAAATAGTGTGAACTTTCTTTTAATTGAAATAATCTTATTGATATAAATTTAAAGTACACATATTGTAAAATAGTTTAATTTTTTTTTAATTAAAATTATCTTACTCATAACCTTTATTCTAATCTCAATGTTAATATAAATTAAACCCTAATCATATCCCTAATACAACCCTAATCCTAATCATAATTAAACCAAAATCTTAATTGATAGTTTAACCTTTATAAAATAATTTGAAACATTTAATAATAATAATAATAATAATAATAATAATAATAATAATAATAATAATAATAATAATAATAATAATAATAATAATAATAATAATAACAATAATAATAAAAATTATATTACAGTCCAAGGGGTTGAGCTTAGTTGGTTAAAGCATTGAGTTCTCAATGTGGAGACCCAAGTTCAACTCCCATGAGGGACACCTTTGTGTAGAATTCTAAGTTGTGACTCTTGGTCTTCCATTAGTTGTATTTGTCTCATTGTTTAAAGTGGATTTCTAAGTTGTGACCCTTGGTCTTCCAATTGTTGTTTCTAGTTTGGTGCTCAAAAGGAGCTTGTATTTGTATTAAGTTTGTAATGTGGATGCTCGAATGAGCAAAAAATGAGCTTTGTGATTCTATGATACTTAATACTATATATATATATATATATATATATATATATATATATATATATATATATTACACATTACCATTCTTTTAACCTTTTAAATTTTTTTAAAATATAGTTTAAAATTTATAGAAAACTATTTTAATGGGACTAATTTTTAAAACTTTAATACAAAAATTTCAAACTTCACTAGTATATAATATATCATAAAAGAATTCAAACTCAACTAAGAGATAAATTGGATATAAATAGAAAAATCATATCTATATGACAAATTAAAAATTACATTTAATAATAAATATTTGTATATATTAATAATTATATAATATTTTTGTATGTAGGTGAATTTGATTTTTTGAATATAAAAACATTATATTTTTATGATTAAAATTTAGAAACATTATATTTTTATGTTTAAGATTTAAAAACATGCACATTCGTCTTGATCTTTCTAAATTGAGTTTTTTTCTTTCATTTTTCTATTAAAATATTGCTTTTATTTTTCTTATTCCTCAAAAAAATTCAACTAATATTAGTCTCAACTACTCTTAACTTTTCAAGAGAAAAATAATTATAAAAGCATTCCATGCAATAACAATATCTTCACAAATAGACAAAGGTCATATGTTTTATCACTCTATGAAAACTAATTTTTTTTATATCAAATTGATATATTGATTTTTACAATATTTTATTTGAAATCATATAAATTACAAAGTTCATTTATATAATATATGTAGACACCTAAAAGGTGCACAACAAATTAAGTGAATTTTATTCATTTAATTATCCCTAATTCTTCCAATTAATTAAATTAAGATTTAATTAATATCCTTACTCTTCTAATTAGCCTATTAATCAAATTAAAGATTTGATTAATATTTCCCTTCTTCTATCTAAGTCTTTTAATTAAATTCATATTTAATTAAATACCCCCCTCTAGCCATTTTAATTAAATTCACATTTCATTAAAAATCTCCATTTATCCCCTTTCCCCTTTTAATTAAATCCATATTTTATTAAAAACCCCTTTGCAAATAAATAAATCAAAATTTATTTATAAATCCCTCCACTTGCAAAAATTCAAAATTCACATTTAAATAAATCAATATTAATTTAAATCTAACAAATGCAAGTTGCAACCAACAATTGAAATAAATCAATTTTATTTTAATTAAATCTTATTTTCCCTCACCCACTTGCAAAATTCTACATCTCCCACTTGCATCTCCCTAATCATTCTTCTAGAAGCCTTCTAATCCTATCATGATCATGTCTAATCTCCTAATCATGTCCTTTCCCTAAATTTGAGGAGGTCACTTCTCAAATTTGGAAGAAAGTCTTCTAAATGCATTAAAGGCTTCATTTCTTCAACAAGTTAACTTGTTGAGTTCCCCAAATTTGGAAGGACTCTTACAAATTTGTCCCCCGAAGTCCTATTAACCATTAATGGTTAATTCAACCTCCCCTCATTGTTAGAGACTTTCTCTCTAACTTAATTTTCATCTAACCCAAGGGTCTCATCAAGCATTCATGGCTTTGATCCTAGTTATCCTATTAACCCTTGCACAAGAGTTTACCCCTCGGGTAAAGGTTTTATCCATTGGTTATCCACTAACCCAACCTTAACCTTACCTCCTAAGGTAACCACCATGTCTCCTCAAGCATTTAATACCTCTTAAGCCCTCTCAAGATGACATTTGTCAACTTGGGATTGCATTGAATCCCTCACATGGATTGATAACTTCCAATCCTAGCCCTTGTTGAGATTGCTCAATCTCAACCATCCATTTCTCTATTTTCCCTATAAATAGAGCCCAATCCTTCTTCAAAATCATCCAAATATTCATGCATCTAATTTATTGTCTCATTTCATCAAGCATTTTTAGCCTCTCTTTGATAATAGCAATTAGATCATTTAGTAGCAACATAGCTTAGATTCATCATGTTTAGCATATCATGTTAGTAATGTATCATGTTAGCTTCATTTCCAATGCTAGTTTAATTGTTGGCATTATGTGAACCGGTATGATGGCATAATGACATTGAATGTTGTCATTGATGTCAATATGTTGAAGAGGTGAGAACCAGCATATGTGAGAACCGGTATAACACTGTGAACTGGCATTTGTGCCAAAGTGAAGCAATGTGTTTGTTCAAGGTGAACCGGCATATGGTTATGGGAACTGGCACATGGAAGCATTGTATGACTACCGATTGGTAGTCTCAACTTCAGGGTTTCCGAATGAAGTGCTTCAACCTGTGTGACTCAACCAGTGACTTTGTGTGATGAGTTAGCATGGTAACGAAGAACAGATTGTGTTGCCACGTAAGCCTTGTGCGCATGAAGGATCTTGCATGAAGGAAATTGTTCCTATCTACCTCGGGAATGTGCCAAGTCTATAAACGGTGATAGCGTATGATGGGTTATCAGCCGCTATGAAATCGATGGAAAATGGACGATGGAGATTGGATCAAGACTGTTGCATTTAATGTAGTGTGCTCAACGGTCATGATTGAACCGTTTGAATTCCTTAACGTAACAGGTTTTAGGGTTTAGGGTTTATGCTACCGACCTATCTGTTTTCCTATAAGGTCGATGTTGTGATTCTTTCTGAGGTTGTTGGCAAAAGTTGTGTGTGTGTGTCCAAGAGAAGGGATACGTGATTCTTGCCAAACCAAAAGGAGAGGAGTGATACCTGCAGAGTGTAAGTGCAGAAGGTGAAGATGAACTTAAGCGGATCTGCATTGGCATTGAGTGTTGTTACCCGATCATTGTAATATCTGTTGATGTCTAACCACCTCAATAGTTGGAAAATCCCTTAACAGGGTAGCTTTAACTGGCTTGCTGCAAATCCTTTAACAGGGTGACTCAAAACAATTGAGTTCTTGAAATCCTATAACAAGGTAACCTTTAACAGGGTTTAACCCTTAACCGAGTGTTCTTGCCATCCCTTAACTGGGTGATCCCTAACACGATTGGTTCCTAACAGAACCTATTGTATCAATCTTTAATGGGACAAGGCTCCTAATAGAGCGGGCTTCTAAAGAGTTCAAAAACAAGCTTGTGGGTATTCATCCCCATCGTGGGTTTTCCCTATTGGGTTTCCACGTGAAAATTATGTGTGTCATGTGTGATATCTTCTTCATGTGATGCTTTGTTGTTTTTTGTCAAGCGATGAATCTTGTTGATCTAGTTGCTCATATGTATATCTTTGATGGTAGATTACTTGTTCATGTATTAGGGTGAAATGGAAATGAAGTGTTAGAGTATATGATAAGATAGGTATTAACCTGTTTATGCTTGTCTCAGTTATTCTGGGTTTTTGCCAGTTGTACTATGTTTTAGCACCTGTGTTACTATTTGTCTGTCAATGCACAATGTCTGTTGACAAATCGGTCTAAGAGTGTCTTTTTATCTATATTGATTCACCCCCCCCTCTCAGTACTGGTTTGGTACTATTCTTTCATCATTGAGTTATCAATTGGTATCAGAGCATCCTCTAGGTCCTCTGTGCTATAAGCTTAACCGCTTGAGGTAAAGATCCCAGTCTAATGATGAAGAGGGAAGGTCCAAAGTTTAACAGAGAAAATTTCAGCATATGGAAAGACAGAATGAAGATATACATCAAAAGCATGGCTGCTCAACACTGGAGCTATGTTGAGAATGCCTATGTTGCCCCTATCGGTACTCTCACCGATGACCAAAAGAGAGAGATGCAGGAGAATGGGCAAGTCATGGAACACCTAATTAGTAGTTTATCTGACATTGAGTTTATTGATGTCCAAGATAAGGTAAATCCTAAAGAGGTATGGGATACTCTTGAAAATATCTATGGCGGTGATGAGCATGTAAAAAAAGCTAAGGAAGAAAGCCTTAGAGGGAAGTTTGAAGATATGCGGATGATTGAAGGTGAGACCATTCAACAATATGGAATAAGAATCAAAACTGTTGTTGGAGATAACAAGAGTGCAAGTGGTAAAATAGAAGATTCCACCATGGTAAGCAAAGTCTTGAGATCCCTATTGTCGGTCTATGCAATAAGGGTTACTGCTATTCAGGAGCTGAGATCAATAGACAAGACTAAGGTATCCCTAGACTCCATCATTGCAAAGTTGACAGCCTATGAGCTAAATAGTTTTGATGGCAGTGTTCAAAAGACTAAATCAGCTTTTAAAGCTTCTATTATACCATCCAGAAAAGGAAAAGAAGCTAGCACTAGTGGTGAACCAAGACAGAGCAGAGAAATGGATGATGAGGAGATTCTGATGGCATTTGAATCTCTCCTTGCCAAGAAACTTCCTAAAGGAACCGACAAATACAGAGGTAAGCTACCTTTGAAATGCTTTTCTTGCAACCGGATAGGACATATTGTTGTAAACTGTCCTAATGGCGACAACAAAGACAAACCGGAAAGGTTCAAGAAATTCAAAGGAGGAAACCGGAGAAACTATTTTGTGGCAGTTGATGAAGGTGTCACAGATGAGGAATCGGAGGATGAAGAAAATGAAGATATTGTGTTTGTTGCTGTCAAGGAAGATGTGTCAGACAAGAAGGCTCTTGTCTCCCGGTTTGATAATTCCAATGAGTGGATCATTGACAGTGGTTGTTCTCACCATATGACTGGTGACCGGAGCAAGTTTCTATCCTTGGAAGAGTATGATGGTGGTGTCGTTCGCTTTGGCAATGATGCACCATGCATGGTCAAAGGCAGAGGGTCTATCTCTCTGAATGGAAAGAGCAGTGCTGACAATGTGTATTGGGTTGATGGTCTCAGACACAACCTTCTGAGTGTTGCCCAGCTGAATGGCAGTGACCTCACTCTGGAATTTAAGAATGGAGTTTGCAGAATCAAAGGAAAGAATGGTGAATTGGTGGCCACCGACATACAGACCAAAGGTAACCTATTTTAGCTGAATGCAAATATAAGTACATGTCTTATGGCTAAATTTTATGATAGTTGGATATGGCATAGGAGACTCTGCCATGTAAACTTTGATAACATTGTGAAGGCTAGTAAGATCAAGGCAGTTAGAGGGTTGCCGGTGCTAAGCAAACCGGATAATACCTTGTGCAGAGAGTGTTAATTGGGAAAAATGTCTTTCTCAACCTTTAAAGGTAAATATTTCACTGCTGACAACTTGCTTGATCTTGTGCAAACTGATTTGTGTGGTTCTATGAAAACTAGAAGTGTGCAGGGTGATAGGTACTTCATGATTCTCACTGATGACTACTCAAGAATGATGTGGGTCACATTCTTGAAAGACAAGTCTGAAGCCTTTGTAAAGTTCAAGGCTTTCAGGGCATTAGTGGAGAAGGAAAGCGGTAAAAGGATCAAGTGCCTGAGAACTGATCAAGGAGGGGAATTCACTTCCGGTGAATTCAACAAGTACTATGAAGAACATGGCATCAAGAGGCAACTATCCTGCCCCCCAGACTCCACAGCAGAATGGCCTAGCAGAGAGGAATAACCGGACTATGGTTGAAGCAGCTAGAACCATGTTGATTCAAGGAAAGGTAGCTCACACCTTTTAGAGAGAAGCGGTGAATGTTGCAATCTACACAATGAACCGGGTACTCATCAAGAAAGGTAAGGATAAAACTCCTTATGAGTATTGGAATGGTAAGACACCTGTGGTTAGCTACTTTAGAGTGTTTGGTAGCAAATGTTGCATCAAGAGGAGTGAACACCAGAGCAAATTTGATGCGAAATGTGATGAGGGAATATTCCTAGGATATTCCACCAAGAGCAAAGCTCTTAAGTGTTTCAACAATAGGACTTAGAGAATTATGGAAAGCATCAATGTAAGAGTTGTTGAAACCTCTGAGAAAATTGAGGAAACCGGCAATGAGCAAGCGGTAAATGAACCGGTTGTAACCTTCTGGGAACCGGTTGTCAGTCAACCAAGTACCAGTAACAGTGTTCCTATACTGATAGATGTAGATGTTGATACTGATGGAGATGAGGATGAAGAAGAAAAGCAAGAGGAATCCATTAAGATCATTCCTTGGTATGTCAAGCTAAATCATGATCCTAAGCAGATCATAGGAGATAAGGATGCAGGAATCCTTACAAGAAGAAAGGTCAGAGAAAACTCATGTATGATCTCTGAATTTGAGCCTAAATCATTCAAAGAGGCCCATAAAGATGAAGACTGGATCAAGGCAATGAGAGAGGAACTTGACCAGATAGAGAAAAATGGTACATGGTCCTTGGTACCTAGACCGGAGCATAAAAATGTCATTGGTACCAAATGGGTTTTTAGAAATAAGTTGAATGAGGATGGCATAATGATTAGGAACAAAGCCAGATTGGTGTGCAAAGGATATGCTCAAGAAGAAGGAGAAGACTATGGAGAAACATTTGCTCCTGTAGCCAGATTGGAAGAAGTCCGTATACTTCTTGCATATGCAGCTTTTAAAGGTTTCAAAGTATATCAAATGGATGTAAAATCTGCATTCCTAAATGGTTTACTTGAAGAGGAGGTGTATATTGAGCAACTAGATGGGTTTGCCCTATCTGAAGATAGAGACATGGTATGTAGGCTACATAAAGCCTTATATGGTTTAAAGCAGGCACCTAGAACATGGTATGAACGTCTGCATTCCCATCTTGTGAAGATTGGATTTGAGAGAATAACTAAAGATAGCAATATCTACTTAAAGTTTGAAGGAGATCAGATCCTGATTTGTGAGGTATTTGTTGATGACATTATCTTTGGTGGAGATGACAAGATGAGTCATGAGTTTGCAGATGAGATGAAGAAAGAGTTTGAGATGTCAGGATATCAGAGAAATAAAAGGAAACGATTGGCTTACCATCCATCAATGAATTCATATAATCAT
This sequence comes from Cryptomeria japonica, assembly GCF_030272615.1. NCBI lineage: Eukaryota > Viridiplantae > Streptophyta > Pinopsida > Cupressales > Cupressaceae > Cryptomeria > Cryptomeria japonica. Next base: position 652,172,343 of record NC_081410.1, read on the forward strand.
TATAGTTGGTTGCAATTTCAAACATTTGAGAGCATTTTTTAGGTAAGAATGAATGAAAAAAAAAAACATCAACATTTAGTCTCAAAATTATTGCAGGATTAAACAATTGAAAACACCTAATTCTTGATTTGAAAACCCAAAACTTGCTTTCTTGTTTAAACAATTCCTTGTCACAAAAATATTTGTAATTTTGTGTTTAGGGTCTAAGAGGGGAATGAAAAGAAAAGACTTAAACATTTTTTGTGTTTAGGATCTAAGAGGGGAATGAAGAGAATATGTTATATTAAAAAAGAAAGTAAATACCTATCTAGTCAGTTGATGTAGTTGAACATTTTTTGAATTCAATTATCTTTTCAAGAACAAATTGAAATATTAGGCAATCTTTTTATAGTCCCTTAGTCTCTATTTTTTTTTCATCTACTAGCAAAATAGAGGCATGGCAATGCTTGAAGACTAATACTTGAATATAAATTAAATCAAAATACATCTGTTGTATGCATTTGTAACTGAATACTCTTGCATTTCCATATTTTTAATATTAAATTTTTACTTCAACATGTATGTGTAACTGTCAGTAATTTTAATCAATTCTTTCTATTTACACGAAATATTCCATCATGTTGTGGCTGTAGAGAACACCTCTCAGCACAAAAATAGATTTAACACCCTATATAGATATCCCACAATCTTATCCCTCAACAACTTCTTCCAACTTCGAAAACTAACCTCATTGAACCTTTTTTGGATCTGATATCAAACCCCTTTCAAATGATGAGAATTTCCCTCATAAAGGCAATATACATGCAAGGAATTACATATCACTAATAACGTAACACCTGTAAATTGAATCCTAACATAATTTTCCTTGTGTATAACTACTCATGACACCTATTTTAAATTGGAGCATTCGATACCCATAGATAAAATGGAGGAAATGAGATCCGTAGTCTAATCAATGCAACCTAGAAGATCTTAATCCTTTATGACATTAGAGCATGAATAAGCCTAGCTACTATCTTTAAGGGAGAGATACGTGTTGGCATTTTGTTCCTTTATTGCAAAAGATTGAGATAGTGAAGTATGTGTAAATGAACCAGGCTAACAATGGCAATAATAGATAAGCTTGGGAAAATGTAGAAAATATAGTATAAAATACAAAAATAGTAAAACATATATCTAGGATGTAAACATAGAGAAGGACTTGGCACTAAAATTTGGAGCTGACTATTTTGGACATAAGAATGGGGCACCTATGTATGAAGGTGACAAATGCTTAGAAGACTATATCAAAAATAGAATTAGGAAGCTATACACACCTATCTCTTGAAAATATTGGTCAAACTAGCAAGACAAGAATGTTAGGTACCTAGGCAATCTTAGGGTTTTTGTCCATTTGAAGTCTAGCAATTTATATCAGTGTTTGTTCTACCTATCTATAAAATTTTCACTATTAAATTTGAACCTATGCACATAGAAAACAAGGAAAATGGTTGTGTTGTATAGGGGCTTACCTAAGTCAAACCTCATGTTGGTGTTCCCACCTTCACAACAACAATGATGGGATAGAGTGCATGCCCTTGTAAGGACAAAGGCTAAATCAATGAGAAATGTTAAAATGACAAGATTACCTTAGGTATGAAACCCACTCGTGGAGCTCCACATAAAAGGGGCGATGCAATATTCTTTTGTAAGTCATAAAAGTGTTAGTGTAATAACATAATTACAACAATAAATGAGAAACAAGAATTGATACTTGAGTTTAGCTTCACTATATAATGAAATTGTAGATGTAAAGTGTTGGTAACTTGTTTCTCTATAGTTTATAGATCATTCATTGTGTGATTTTTCTAGATGTTATGAAGGATAAAAGATTCTCTTTATATATGTATCACAAAGGTTAGTTTAGATGTAGGTTAATAAGTAACAATCAAATGCAAAGATCGACACTCCTTATATGTGTATCACAAAATTTATTTTAGGTGTTGATTGACAAGTAACAATCTAATACAAGATCAACAACAAATCACTAAATACAAAGGCTAACACTTACAACACCCCAAACTTCAGCCCATTTTGGTAGGACTAGGGTGATGGGCACTTGGGTCCACCCAAAAATGAGCCTTTGAAATGGAGAACCAAGATTCAAGACCCTTAACATGAGACTTAGTCTCATATATTCATGTTTAATAAAGATTTAAGCATAGGATCATTGAGAAAACTTTAGGGTAGTATAAAACATATAAATGGTCTTTAAATTAACTAGGAGAATGCACACTAAACTGAGTATCAAATGGAGCATGAGGTTGTTAAGGTAAACAATTGACAATGCCACATTAAGCCCCCTCTTTAGTGGGGGTATGAACTTATGCTTATACTCATAGTAAAGAAAAGAGTAGCTAAGAGTAAGGCACTTAGAAGATAGGATAGCACCAAGTTGAGGGACATGTGAGCCTCCAAACTTAGGATCCTATCAACCCACAATGTCACACATATAGAGCACACAAAATGGGTACAAGATACACACATGAAGAGTAACATATGACACACAAAGCCTAAAGTAATTATAGAATAGACATAAAACAAACAAAAGGAAAATAGGAAGCATACATGAAGAATACATGAAGTAAACATAGAGTAAACAATAAACACAAAGCATACATAAAAAGACACATATACAATAATGCTAGTAGTATAGCAAACAAAGGTTCCAAGTCAACTACGTGAAGAGACCTCAATGTAAAGGTTGTCTCAATCACTAAGTATCATCCCCAAAATGCTATTCTAAACACACAAGTGAACTTCTAAAAAGAGGCAAGATCATACACCAACAAACAAGGTTCCATGGTCTACAAGCTAGCAAGTTGTCTTATGCTAGGGGTCCATAAACATTCCAAGCTACATGAATTCCACTAGCTAACAAGTCATGTTATGATGGGTGATTCATGTATATGACATGGATTTCTTTGGCCTACAAATTATTTTATGTTGGGTGATCCTTTTGTTTTCATGTCTAAAATCATTAGGGAAATCAAATCTAATTAGAGTAAAAGGAAAATCATGAATTGCTTAACTAATCTAACAATCCTCAACATAAATCAATGAAATAGATGCAAATTGAATAATTAAACTAATGAAAAACTCCCTATTCGCATCATGGATTCCATTGTCCTTCTCCAATATTGTGTTGTGTGTGACTCTCAGACAAATATTTTCAAAGATCGTGATTGAGAGAAAATGGAGAGATATGTTGCTTTTATAGATTTTTGGGACAAATTGGGTGAGAAATAGAACTCAAGTGTTGATTGATAGTTAAACTGATTTGATTGACCAGTTAACTTCTTTTGATTGATTTGTTAAGTAGATAGATTGAAGAGATAACACAATTAATTGGATTGATAACTAGATAGATTAGCTAGTTAACTAAATTGACAAGGGAGATGACTGAATTGATTGATTTATTAGAAAAAGGTGATTGGGTGTTAAAAGTGGAGATTGAAGAGTTAATTGAGTTAACTGATGTGATTAATCAATCATGATTTTCAACATGTGTTGTAGGACTTTTGAATTGAAATTCAATTTATTACTAATTTGAATTTGAATTTTGATTTTCGAATGATGAAATTGAAATGCACATTAACTTGAAATTTGATGAAATTCAAATTTGGAAACATGAAATTAGATGAAATTAATTGAAAATCGAATTTGGGGATTTGGAGAATTAATTAATTAATTTTTTAATTTAAATAAAATTATTTAATCATTAGAAATAAAATTAATTAAATAATAAAAATTATTTAATTAATAAATTAAATCATATTTAATTAAAATATGAGAAAGAGTTGAATGATTAATGCATTGAGGAATGGAACTTGAATAATTAGTAATGTGAAGGATAATGAATAGGGTGTAATTTAGAAGAATTTAATTAGTTTAATTAAAGAATTATTTAATTAATAAGACGAATAATTAGTATGTTATCAATGAGACATTTTTAGGTGTCTACACCTTTTATCACAACACTCTACATGACTACCTTTCTCTGCCATTGGGATCATGTATATCCACACAAGCTCATGGGCTATCAAGTTGCATTATGCTAGGTGACCATGTGTAAAACATGCAAACTAAGAAGTTGTATTATTATAGGTGGCTTTGTAAGGTTCATAAATTCACACAACAAGTTGTGTTATGCCAAGTAAACATGTACAACAAACAATATATCATATAAATTATACATACTTGTAAGTTGTGTTATGCTAGGTGGTTCATAGACAACAAAAGTTCACAACCTAGCAAGTTGGGTCATGTTAGGTGAACACATATTTTCCAACAGTAAGCCACACGAGTCCCACTGGGTTACAAGGTGTGTTATGCTGGGTGATTCATAGACCATGAATGCTACAAACAATGTAGAACATATGGGATCACAAACTAGCAAGTTGTGCTATGCTAGGTGATCAAGGTGAATCATACAAATGTCACTGGCTAACAATTTTTTCTATGTTGGTTGATTCAAACACCATCAAGATTGCAATAGATAGGATTGATAACCACGCCTCAGGGGGTATTATGAAAATATAACCACTACAAAGGGGGAAAATTAATGAAAAAACCAAACAAAAAGGAGGCCATATGTCCCCATTAAGATGTTAGCATATTTCTATGCTAATATCTGAAGGTAAAGAATCGAATCCTTAGGAAGGATACAAACCTCCCAAACAAGGGAGGAGGGGATCCTCACTTAAAATACACTCATCCCAAAAGAATAAAAGGGAATCCTCAAACAAGTATACATACCTCTCCAAAACAAGGTATCCTTTCCCCTCAGTGTATAGGCAAGTATAACCATACATGAGGACTAATGTGTTGCTACCATAGATAAAGTATGGTTGCATGTAAGATTGTACCACCACAAATAATAATAAGCAAACACATAGAGAAAATAATGTTAGATAACCAGGAGCAACACAATAGAAGAAATTATTAATTATAAGGGACAAGACAAAGGTGCAACCCAGTGTCACTTGTCATATGAATGATACTAGGTTTAATAAGTTGTTATATTTTACCTATCAAAGTCTAGCATTCATTGGTGGAATGACCAAGGAATCAATGATCTGCATAGAAAGAAAGTTTGGTTTGATTATGTTTATGCAATTTCTTACATTTTAGAGGAGGAAGAGGAAACACGTGGGCATTGAAAAGTATCAACAAGATCTATTCTTTCTTTTGTATAGGATGAGGAACAAAAATAATCCTTTATCTTGTGAAGAAGGGTTTGATTGTGTACAAGATGAATATAGAGATATTAGACAATGGATGAGGGTGTGGGCAAAGCAGAAGATAAAAAACCTAAACCTCTTTTAGAAAAGTATGACATAGGTTTCATGAGATCCTTAACCTCTTGTTCCATTCACCCTAAACCACTTCTCGTGTATCCAAGTTTAGAAATAATTTTGAATCTGGTTCCACAACGTGTCTCCAAATTGCATGGAGGTAGAGAGGTCACACTACTAAAGAGGGATCATTCCTTTTGGAAGAATTCAAATCCTTAGTGGTTGTTGAGATGTTAAGATGAGGATGGTCAATTTTAAAATTGGTCTATGAAGGGTGAAATATAAAGAGCTTCAATCATCATAAAAATATTTGTTAGAAGGAGAAGGCACACCCTTAGTAGATTTTATTTGTTTAAAATAAATAGAAGCAAATTTTGGGGTCTTTGGTTTTGATTGTGAGACTTTATATTCTCTAATAAAGGAAGGTATAAAATCTAGAGAACTCTAACAATCACCAAAGAGCTCACTCATAGATGAATTACAATCTGTATCCACTATATTGTAATTAACAATAGGTGGTGGATCCATTAGTGTTGAAGATGAAATCAAAATGCTAAGAGATGTGGATATAGGAAGTTGACAATCAACGTCTGGTTGTATGAAATTGCTCATATTATTATCAACCTCAATTGTATGAATCTCATTGTTATATAAAAAAATTATATTTCAACGAAGAATATATTAGAGTGCCCCCATGGTATGAATCCATGACCTACTAAGAAGAAGAATGTATGAAAGACCTCCAACCATAGCATGGATGAGCATGGGTAAAGTCATGAGAACCACCTGAACTGGTAGTGTGATTTTACCTAGCAACTATCAACCCACATTATCAAAGCCATTAATAGAAATATATTTAGGAATAATGAGAGACATATCTACACCAATCTTAGGTAAAAGGTATATGATACAAAAATTAAGACTGAGATCTATTTTCAATTAGAGAATGTTTTATTCTAGTTCAATTAATGATGACCATAATCAAAGAGGATCACAATGATTTTGAACTTCTAAAGAAGGTAACTCATGTGATGAGAATATTATGTCCACCTTTCTCACATGCATACAATCAAACAAGGTCGCTACATAATCGATCTAACAAAAGGTAGAACCACTATGTTTTGTAGAGCCTTTTGGAGTTTCCTGTTGTAGGTATGAGAATTTTGTATTAATTCCCAAAGTGAGATCTTAGTTGAAGTATCAATAATTTGTTAAACAATATCATATCCTTTGTGAGTGTTATATGTGTGAGAAACCACATAACAATGAGGTGGTTGTGACACATGTTGACTAAGATTATTATTTTGAGTGAGGTGTTTTGCAAAATTTAAAAAGTAACCAAGAGGTAGAGATGGGTTTTTAACACCTCAAACAATAATAACAAGCTTATATTATGGTAGAGGAACATGAGAATGAATATGGACAGCACGTTTAGGCTATAGGTTCTTGGTAGGAATCAAAATCATAAATTATGTTGACTAGATTTTGATTGGCATCTATCCTCAAAGAATTCAATGCGAGTAAAGATTATGTATTCACCAATGCTTCATCTCTACAAGACAGAGCACTAAAGTGAGTAGGAGGTGAAGTAACATTGATATAATCCTCTTGCATCAAAATATCCTCATGAGTAAGACAAATATTGAGAGAGGGATAATACTCTTTAGTCACCAATGCCTCATCCCTGGAAAGGAGATCATTAGAATAAGTGGAAGCTAGAGTGGCATTAAGAAAAAAATGAATGATATCATCCTCATCCTCTTGCACGAAAAATGTCTTGATGGATAGGAGGAATTTTAGGATAGGATTAGAGTGACATAAGAGTAGTGACAAAAAAATTCAAAGAGATGTCCACTAAAGGTCGTGCTATTATTCCTCTTTTTGCAAAAGGAAAATATTTTTGATATATTTCTTTTTGAATAGGTTTTGAAAAATCGATAGAAGTGTTTAAATAATAAACACCATGTAGAAAATGAGAATAAGGTATGCAAGTGTAAGCTATATTGGATTGACCAAAATGAGATTGAGGAAATGAGATCCCTAAACCAATCAATACAACCTAGAAGATCTCAATCCTTCATGACAGTAGAACACAAATAGACCTAGCTACTATCCTCAATGGAGAGCTAAGCATTGGGATCATAATCCTTTATTGTAAAATATTGAGATAGTGAAGTGTTTATAAATAAACTAGGCTAACAATGGTAATACTGGCTAAGTTTGGTAGAACGTAGCATATATAGTATAAAAAATAGAAACAATAAGATGGATATGGGATGTAAACACAAAGAAGAATTTGGTAATAAAATATGGACTTAATTATGTTAGACAGAATCATTGGGTGACAAATGCTTAAAATATAACCAAAAATGGAATTAAGAAGCTCTACACACCTCTCAACTAAAATTATGGGTCAAACTGGTGGGACATGGGTGTTGGTTGCCCTAGTCTTAGGGTTTTCATCCATTCAAACTTTGGCAATGTCTGTTGTGACTATCTCTAACTTTCCAACTATTGGATATAGACATACACACAAAAATATAGGATAAAATGGTTGTGTTGTATGGGCATTTTCCTAAGTCAAATAATGTGTTGCTATTGCCACCTCCACAACAACAATGATCAGACAGAGTGAAAGACCTCACAAGGACATATGCTAAAGCAATGATAAATAATGAAATAACAAGATTACCTTAAGTATAAAACCTACTCAAGGAGATCCACAGAACAATGGTGATGCAATTCTCTTTTGGAAGTCCTGCAAGTGTTAGTGTAATTACATAATGACAACAATCAATCAAAAACATGAAGCAATAATTGAGTGTAGATTTGTTGCAATGAAGTTGTATATGTAAATTTCTTGTGTCTTGTTTCACTATCAAGTTTGATAGTTGATTCCTTATATGATTTCTCTATATGATATGAAGGATAAAATATGTTATTTATATAAGTGTCCCACAAAGGTTATTTTAGGTGTAGGATGATAAGTAATGATCAAATATAATGATCAAGACCAGATTACCAAAGACAAAGGATGACACTCATAACACCCTAAAATTCAACCCATTTTGGTGGGACAAGGGTACTTAGGTCCACCCAAAAATGGGCCTCTAAAAGGGAGAACCAAGCATCAGGGCACTTAACATAGGACCTTGTCTCAAATTTTGAATTTCATGAACATTTAAGAATAGGATTATTAATAAAATTTCACGGTAGCATAGAACATAAATGGTATTAAAATGAACTAGGAGAATGCACACTAAAGAAAGTGCCAAACATGGCATGGAATTATTATGTTAAACTATTCACGACACTATAATAAAGTGCCACCTTTTTGTGATGGAATGAGCATGTTCACAAGTATAGCTCAACATGCAACTAACTTCAACTTGAAAAAATAAATATTCCCATCATTGGCTTGAAAATAATTTGTTTTGCTCTTTAATCAACACTTCAACACAATTATAGCAATTCATCAGAGGTTTGAAGTCAACCAAGAACAAAATTAGGGGTTGCAGGGGTTCTTAGAACACCTAGAATCTCTAACTCTTAATTTTGTTGTTTTGTTTATTGGTCCTTTTTAATCTTCATTTAATGCCTAAGTTATGTTTCCCTCATTTTTGTTTCCCTTTGGTTAGGAGTTCCCATTTCAATGGGAATCGAGAGTTATTCCTCTTATGAAAGGTTCCTATCCAAGTAGGAATCATTCCTTACCTTATAAAAATGTTAAAGAACTTACCTTTGTTTTACTTCATCAAGGATTTTCACCCTATTAGGAACTTTTATTGGCCACTCAATTTTTCCCTTTGTATTAGCTAATGTGGACCAATAAAAACTTCAATGCAAGAAATAATCTTAGTGCAACTTCTATCTTGTGAAGGCCCACAAACTTGCATTCTTGCACTATCCTTCCATGTGGCCCTTTGAGTTGCTATTATAAAATTTATTTACCTTTTTGGGGTTTTTCTAACATCATAAATTACACCCCATTCAATTCTACGCTACATAAGTGACTTTTCTTTAAGTTGATTAGAGAGTTCCTTCACCTTCTTGTACTTTTGTTCGCTTGGCTTTCCCCAACACCCTTGCTTTTATCCTTTTTCTATCTCTATTGATTGTCTGGCTCATGCATGCCTAGCCACCATGGAGACATCTGCACGCTATGCTAGCATCCTATGAATATGCAGTCTGAAGGTGGTCATTGGAGATTTACACTTGCGATTGCTAGAGTTTTTAATGCCTCCTGTCACACACATCGATGTTGATTTCGCTTCCAAGCTTCATATCTTGCCTTTATAGCTTCATTTTGGCTCTCTAATTTTTTTGAAGGAATATCTCAACTTTCTAGCAATTCTCTAAGCTTTCTAATCACACTTTCCAACATTCTAAGCAATCTGTGAAGCATTCTTTTGGCTCTCATTGATATAATTCATGTTTGAGACTCATTGTTCCATGGAGGAATCCACGTTTCTTTTCCCATTTGGCAATCTCTTCATTTTTTGGTGTAATCAGGGGAGTTCTTCTCTTCTCATTTTACACATATCATTTTATTTATCTCCATAGCATATTTATTATCTCTTTTTATTTTGTATCTCATCTATTAGTTTATCTGTCTATCTACCTAGCTATCTGAAGCAGTCATCGATTAGGAGGGACCTCAAAGAGATCAATCCGGAACGGTCAGCAAGAGTAAATACAATGAAAACACAAGGATATGCTGGAGGTAATGCATAAAAAAATGAATTATATCATGAAAAATGATTACAATCAACCGGTAACAATCGGATTACAGAAACCGACTCATTGGCATGCTAAAACATGCTCAATTATAGAACAGGTCATGACCGAGACCTCAAATCTTAAGATCTAGCTTCTATGTTCTGTCTATCACTTCTATCTGAATTATAATACTTAATTACAATGATATATATGATCCAAGGGATCCGGTCGGCTCAAAAGGATCAAATATCGAAGAACAACACCTAATGTGTAAAAAACAACAAGGTCGACCTCCACCAAAGAAATTCCTCTAGAAAATCCAAAGGATGAAGTGTAGATCAAAGGGAAGGTCAACCACATGCCAAGTAACATTGGAATCAATGCTCAAGGCTTCGCAAGCTACAGAAGGGATCCGATAGGTCACAAATGCAAATAGGTCCAGACAACCGGTACCAGAAATCTGTCTCGGAAACTGGTAGGATAACTTGCCGAAAAATGATCTAAATGCTCCATGGTTTGGGAATAAGGTAGATGATCAAGTTCTTAAGAAAAATCCAACTGCTCAAGATCTGGTGAGCCAATGCTAGAAAATGTAGAATGAAATGGTGAAACTGAAAAACAGAAAGCAAAACAAAAAGGAAATATTTTTGGTTGATGCAAGAGTGCCAAGAACCGGGGATGCTCCCGCATCAGACATCCGAGGTTGTTGAAAAAAATGAGCCTCTCACTTTGCTGGGGTCAAAGGAAAACCAAGGCGATCTACCTCTGCCTGAGAAATCCAAGATGAATCTTCAACTGGTCTATCCTTCCACTTTATAAGATACTCCTTATATTGACTGCTCTTGGTACTACGACCAATCCTACTATCCAAAATGTCTTCAATCTAATCTGGTTCCTTCTGAGGCAATTGTTTCTCCAAGTTTACAATACTGTCCTCACTGAATTCTGGTTCATGATACTAATGTAGATCAACAATGTTGAATATAGGTGAAATACTCAGACTATCTGGTAACTCCAGTTCATATGCATTTCTTGAACTGAACTTTCTCAAACTCTTGCGAGTTCCAAACTTCCTCAACTGCAAATTGTTACAAGTTCCAACCGGGAATCTCTCTTTTCTCAGATACACCATCACTTCATCACCAACTTCAAATTCCTTATGTCTCCACTTCTCATTTGATTTCTCCTTATACTTGTTGTTCATGTCCTCCAAATGTTGCTTAACTTGAATATGTAAGGCTAACATGTGGTTTGCAAAGTCTTCTTCTTCTGAACTTCTCCGGTCTTCACTGTTGATATCTCTTAATTCTGATATACCTCTAGGGTGTTCTCCAATAACAATCTCAAAAGGTGTCCTTCCGATGCTCCAATTTACTGAATTATTGTAGGCAAATTCTGCTTATGCAAGAAACATCCCAACTTCTGATTTTGTCTCCAACTAAGCATCTTAACAAATTTCCCAAGATCCAGTTAACTACTTCTGTTTGTCCATCAGTCTATGGGTGAAAACTAGAACTGAACTTCAAATTTGTCTTCATCTTCTTCCAAAGTTTTCTCCAAAAATAACCAATAAACTTAGTATCTTTGTCTGAAACTATGCTCTTAGGTAATCCATGCAATCTCACTACTTCCTTGAAAAATAGGTCTGCTATATGTACTACATCTGATGTTTTCTTACAAGGTATGGAATGAGCCATCTTCGAGAATCTATCCACTACCGCAAATATAAAATCATTTCCTCTCTGTGTTTTAGGCAATCCTAGTATGAAATTCATGCTTATATCCTCCCAAGGTCTCTCCAGTACTGTCAAAGGTTTATACAATCCCACATTTTGACTACTACCTTTTGCAACTTGACAAACTCTATAACTTTTCACATATTTTCTGAAATCCTTATGAATATGGGGCCAAAAGTAATGCTCACTCACCAATGCTATTGTTTTATCAATACCAAAGTGTCTGACTAATCCTCCACTATGTTTCTCCTTTATCAGATTCTCCCTCATAGAACTCTTAGGTATGCACAACTGAACTCCTCCTAACAACATCCCATCCTAAATGAAGTAATCCAACCACTTGCTTCTATCCACCATAACTAATTCTCTACATGCTCTCCAAGGTTCTGCAAAATCCGGGTCATCATCATACAAGGTCTTCAACTCCTCAAATCCTAATATTGTCACTCTCATATATGTTAGAAAAATCCCTCCTTCTACTCAATGCATCAACAACTTTGTTAGATTTCCCACTTCTATGCTTCAACACAAAGGTGTAACTCTGCAAAAATTCTACCCATCTCATATGTCTCTGATTCAACTTACTCTGACTGTTCAAATACTGCAAAGCTTGATGATCCGTATACAACACAAACTCCTTAGGCAAAAAGTAATGTCTGCACTTCTTCAAGGCTTGAACTATGGCATAAAATGCATGATCATACATTGAATATCTCCTCTGGGCATCATTCAATTTATCACTAAAATAAGCTACTTCTCTCCCTTCTTGACTCAAGACTGCTTCTATTGTTGTTCCACTTGCATCACAATCCACTTTAAATACTTTGTTGAAATCCGGTAAAGATAACACAGGCTACTTAGTTACTTTTTGCTTTAGCAATTCAAAACTTTTGTTTGCTTTAGCAATTCAAAACTTTTGTTTGCTTTGGTGGTCCACTTGAATTCCTTTCTATATCCCTGTAATGTCCCAACTTCGCAAATCTAAGAAAACACGTAAACAATGATTTTTAATGACTGATTAACTCATCTAGGGTATAATTTGTCTAAATTCATTTGAGTTTATTAGTTATCAATAAGTCAACTCCATATTTAATTCCTAGTGGAATAAAAGGGATAAGCTACCTTAGGATGCCCGTAGCGCTTATCAGGCCCAAGGACGGTACATACCCCCTTGGCCCTCCTGCCAGAAGCCCTTTGTCAACTGCAGTGGGTGGGCTACCTGACAGAGGCCTAGTTCCTGCTATCCCTGTTGCCTAATTCCTCATCTACCCCACTAGGTTTAAATATGTAATTGCTTTATTCATATTGTTCATAATTTAATAGTAATGCATATTATATCTATTAACCCTTAATTACATAATGATGTTATTTCCTTAGTCAGGAGTTGTGGTTTATTAATTAGTTCGTTTATTAAACTGTTTACTAACTTGTTCATTCATGATGATTTATTCATATTGTGCAAACATATATACGTATATATATATATATATATATATATATATATATATATTTATTATTTTTATATTCACTATAATATTTGTCTATCTTTAATATAACATACAATGTATTTAATGAAAATCTTATCCTATTATTTAACATTAACATTCTATATATATTCTATCTGAATTACTATTTTTTTTATTTTACTTTTACTATGAACTAAACTCCATGGTTATCGGTCTTACCTGATTCCTGCGCGCAGTCTTTTCCGCCCAAATTACACTTGGTGGTGTGTTCTGCCTGCGTTCCTTTCTCCGCGTTTTTATCTTCCTTGCGTTCCTATTTTCCTTCTCCTTTTCTTTTCCCCCTCGTTTTCCGCCGCGCATTAGTTCTTTAATACCCTACGTGAGGGTTTGCGTGGACCCATCCAAGAGTCGCGACCCCTGAGGGTGAGGTGGCATTTTCGGGGAGTCACCCTGGTTCTCCCGCAACCCATTTAGGCGTCTTAAAACGACGCGTCGTGTCTGCTGATCCTTCGTTGTGTGTCATGCGAGTTGCACATACCCGATAGTGTAAGGTTTTATCGATATTATAATGTGTCTTGACTTTTTAATAAACATCCTTTTTAAATATGTTAATATCGCATTTTATCGCATGGTGATAAGTATTAGTCTTGTGTATTTTTATTATTTTATAGCACCCATTATATAATAAAAAATTATTAATAATTATATTTTTAATAATAATTATTAGTCTTGTGTATTTTATATTTATTATTTTATAGCACTCATTATATAATAAAAATTATGTATTAATAATTATATTTTTAATAATATTTTATAGTAACGTTAATTTTAAAAATTAGAGCATAATTATTAAATAATGAATCATTTCTTATAAATGGAAGGTATAAATAATTACAAAATGTGGGGTCATGACAATCCCCTCATTGTCTCAGTCATAGGGTTACAAACATAACTGAAATTTATGATAAAATTCTGGTAGAAACTAGCCAATCCATGAAATGATCTTACCTCTCTAATGCTTTCTGGCATAGGCCATTCAACAATTGATTTTACTTTCTTAGGGCCCATCTTCAAACCATCCTCATATATCACAAAACCCAAATAGACCAACTCTTCCTTCATGAAAGTACACTTCTTAAGGTTTATCAGTGCAACTTTTATTCTCTCAACCCCTGCAAAACTTATCTTAAATGCAACAAATACTCCTTTTTTGTCTTATTGAAAATCAAAATGTCATCCAAATATACAATAGCAAACTTACCCAATAATTTATTCAATACCCCATTCATCAACCTCATGAAAGTACTTGGTGCATTAGTCAATCGAAAAGGCATCACCAACCATTCATACAGTCTTTCATTTGTCTTGAATGTTGTCTTCCACTCATCTCCTTCTCTGATTCTAATATGATGATATCCACTCTTCAATTCTATCTTTGTAAAGTATTTGGCTCCACTCAAACAGTCCATTATGTCATCCATCCTAGGAAAAGGAAACCGGTATTTCATTGTGATCTTGTTTATTGCTCTGGAATTGGTACACATCCTTCATTATCCATTCTTCTTAGGTTCTAATACTGCTGGTACTGCACAAGGACTCAAACTTTCTCTGATCAAACCATTCTTCAATAGCTCCTGCACTTGTCTATTCAACTCTTCATTCTTTGCCAGTGTCATCCAGTGTGCAGCTTTGTTAGGCAAACTAGCTCTAGGAATCAGGATCATGCAATGACTGATACTTCTCACAGGTGGTAATCCATCAGGCACGTTATCTGATATGATGTCTTCATACTCTGACAACAACTCTTTTATCTCTTCTGGTTGTTCTTCTTCATGCTCTGGATTCTCAGTCTTCTTAAGAACTAAGGCAAAACACACATTCTCATGTCTTAGCCCATCCAGGAATTTCCTTCCATCCACCAAACATATTCTAGCATTCGTACATACTTCAATCTTCAAAGGCTCCTCCAAGGGAAAAAATGTTTGCTTCATCTCATTGGCCACAATAGTGTAAATATTCTTTCTCCCATCATGTATTGCATGTCTATCAAACTGCCAAGGTCTACCCAACAAAATGTGACAAATATCCATAGGCATACCATCACACAAGATTTCATCATGATAATTCCCAATTTTCAATTTTACCAAACATTTCTCACTTACCAACAACTTATGTTCATCCTGAATCTATGCTATCTGATAAGGATTAGAGTGTTTCAATCTTTCCAAATTCAACTTATTTGCCATCTCTTTTGAAACAAGGTTATCTGAACTACCACTATCAATAACAACTTTATAACACTTACCATATACCTTACATTTGGTCTTGAACAATTTTTTCCTCTGCAAGGGCTCCTCATCTTCTCTGGTATGACACAAAGCTCTCCTCATCATCATCAGTTCTCCATCTTCCAGTTTGTTAGCTGATCCAGTGGGGTTTTCTTCCACCACTGTTGTTCTCCCAGTGTTCTATGTCTTCTTACACTCGAAATCATGATGTCCTTCTCCTCCACACTTATAGCAAGTTCCTCTAAAGACTCTCTTCTCTTGTTTTCTATCATATTTTCCAAAATTTTCATTCTGGTAGCCATCCGGTTCTCTCCTTTGGTAGAAATTTCTATCATCCTTCCAATATGAATTAACTTCTTTGCTTACTTCCTTGTCCTTGTTCTAATCTATACGGGTTCCTCTTCCTCTAGTATATCCTCTTCCTCCTTGAAATCTTCCTCTAGAAAACCTTCCACCTCTACCTCTCTGTCTCTGCTCATGTCTTTTGTTTAGCTTCTTGTATGCTTTCAGGGCATACTGATAAGCTTCTTCAACACTCTACAATTTGATCAAACTGATTTTATCTTGTATACACATTCGCAATCCATTCAAATATGCAACTTGTTCAGCTTGATCATCATCAACATGTCTGGATTTGATGTTCAACTTGTGAAATGCTTTGGTGTACTCCTTCACACTAGATTCCTTCTGCTTCAAATTTTGCAACTGCCGGAATAGATTCACTTGATAATCAACTGGAATAAATTTTGATTTCAACTTAGCAATCATCTAATCCCATGTCTTTGTCTTCTCTTTACCTCTTATGGCACATCTTATGTTATCTACTGGCACTTGATAGCCTCTGTTCTTCGTGCTTATCCCAAGTGGAGAGGTTGATTAGTGAGTCTCCGAGAGGTTATTATCCACCTGTCAGAGTGGTTCACTTTTTCCTCTCTACATTTTAGTGAACCCAAAGTTAAGGCTTGTCTTGTGTATGTTTAGTTGGTTTTGAATACTTTAGCATCTTATTTAAATATTATTTCAATATCTTGCACATTTCCTTATCTCTGCATCATCAAACCTTGATTTGATTGGTGGCCCATAAGTTAACATGGTCACTATCACTTTGATCTTTCCCTCTAGCCAAAGGACAAAGAATAATGATATGTATTTTACACCTCTAGATGCTCCTTATAGTGAGGATCTTGCTGCATTATAAATCCCAACTAAGATAAATAGTCACATTAGTACAAGTGTGATTGTCAATCCCACATGCTGAGTAGATGTCATTGCAGAGAAGACTCTATTTATGAATAGTTTGTACATAGAGTGAGACATGACATGTGATGTGCCTTTTTTTATATGCATGACAAGTTGTACATTCCTCCTCTAGGTAACACCACTTTGATAGTCCTTGTGGGGACCAGGGCGGTGTTGAGTATGTTTGCTGTCATTCCTAAGTTGGACTTGTTTCGGGTTAGGCCAAGTATCTCCTTGCTAATTACCATGGAAGTAGTCCCATTGGTTATTCATAAATTCTTGAAGTTCACACACGAGGGCACAATGATTATTGTCCAGAACACTGAATTTAAGCCATTGGTTGCCCATGAGGGCTTTTTGTTAGATAATTTTTGGCCTGCTCCAATTGGGCCTATGCTTCCCCATGAAGACCTACTATATAAAGCTTATTACAAGTATAAAATGGGGGAGATGGCTTCTAAGTTAGTCCATCTTGTGGTTTCTCTATCTCCTCGTGCATCACTTTTTGCTCCTCCTTCCCTATCTAGTCTTGTATTGTAACAAGTTGTGTCTTTTAACCCTTCTTTATCGGGAGCTAAAGATAGGAATATTCCTCAAGGTATCCCTTCTCGCTCACCTAGACACCCTCAATGGTCTCTTTTATTCCTACATCTCCACTCGGTGCAAACAAAGGAAATATACTTGTGTTGTTAATGTCCACAACCTGCCCTACCTTTAAGATTTCGATCATCACAAATATCCATCATCCTACCTGGTACGGTAAGGGTAGGTATTCACCTTGAGTTCATCTATCACCTCTAGCTCCTACATCACAACCTTTGAGGGTACCCCCTGTTCCTCAGACAACTCCTAGTGGAAAACAAGGAAGGGTGTCCATGGCTGCAGCTAAATCATAACCTTTGAGAGTACCTACTGCTTGATCGATTGGGCCTTCCCCTTTTCCAACAATGGACCTATGAGCCTCTCCCATGGAGTATGATGTTGTTGAGCCTTCCTAGAATTTTGTTCTTGGTCCCTATTTGGACCTGAACCAGCGTAGGAGTGAGCATAAGCGTCATCGATGAGTGATGGCCTGGGAACGTGAGGCCACCTTGAAGGTTGTGGTTAAGTTGTTGGTGCCTACTCTTGCTCCTATTTTTTCCATGCCTACTCCTACTCTCATCGCTCATGTTGCATATGTGCTTGCTCCATCTTTTTTTCTACTGCTTGTCACTCTTAGGACCATCAATGAGCCTTACCCAAAAAAGGTACATGTTTTCATTACTCCCTCCTTGGAATCACCCCTCGTCACTTTCTTTCCTGATGTTCCTTCGTTCTCTCAACCCGTTGACAGGTTTCATACATAGGTGTGTCTAGTGCAGTATTGTCTTCCTCATTTGTTTCACAGTCTCACCTTCATCAGAGTTTTCCTGGGGCACTTAAACCCGCTACAATTGATTGGAGGCATTTTCCTCTGTAAAAGCCTAAGTAGAAGTTTGAGCTTGGCCTCATTCTTGAGTTTGTTCATTAGAAGCCAACTTCAACAACCTCTATTCTTTTTTCTTTTTCTATCTCAGTCCTTGTTTCTTTGTATGCATCTATTTGTGTTGTTGAGAAGGTCCCACCTTCTTCAGAGTTTGTCTTTGTCCCTCTCCTGAAGATCTACAGTGTGATTTTTTTCGCTGTCTCAAGCTGATTCACATGCCTCCTCTATTAAGGAGCATTTGTTTAAATATTTAGAGGATTCTAGCATTGTCTACGATCTTCAGACAATTGTTGACACTTACTTGTTAGGAGCTCTAGGGTGAGGATGTGGAAGTTGTATTATCCCTAACTCTTTTCGTTAGAAAAGTGCTTGGTGCAACCCTTGCAATTGTACCTCTTTAGTTTGGTCCTACCTCCTCATATGATCAAGATTGGGAGGATGATGATCTGATGGTGGGCATGACAACTAGGACAATAACCTTCTTATCTTGTAGATTAGGGTGTGCCTATTTGAGTTCCTTTGTGTTTTCTTTATATGTTTTGTGCCCCTCTGAAGGAACCAATATACTCTGTAGGTACTTGGAAAAAGGGGGTGATGACTATATTTATGTGTTTTTGCTCACTTGGAGGACCCAAGTCACTTTGTAGGTGCTTAGAAATAGAGGATTATATGTCGTGAGCTTCCTCTATTTGTCAATCTCCCTTCTTCTATTTATCATATCTTGGTTTTCAATTTTAGGGACAATGAAAAGTGTTGGGGGCATTTAGGCTTCATTCCATGTTGACTCGAATTTTTATTTTATCTTTCTTTTCATGTGCCTTCTTCATATCCGAAAACTTTGGGACCATGATGAATAACTCATATGTAGATATACAAAGTATTAATCTTTACTATTGTGGGTTCTTTTAATGCAAAACTATTGGATCCCCTTGTCTATTTGTGTTTTTGTTGATGTTGTGGGTATTATGTGTCATCTGTTGCAAGGTGGCATTATAGGGAAACATCTTGTTATGTTGAAGTGACACAACATCTCTTCTCCTTAGAATGACATTTCAAGCATACCATTCTAAGGGGAGGCTATCATATCTCTGCATTTGTATCATATTTATCTCAATATCTATTTATCTAATGATCTTATATTGTATCTTATTATCTTATAGCCTTCATGGAAGCCAAACCACTTGATCTTTATCACCTGTGTCAAGGGAAAACCACTTGATCTTTATCACCTTTGTGGGGACCAAACCACTTGATCTTTATTATCTTATTGCCTTTAGGGGTCCAAAAAAACTTGGTCTTTATCACCTTTGTGGGGGCCAAACCACTATCTAATCAATCTACAGTTGCCCTACCATATCGCTATCTAGCATAACACAACTTGCTACCCATACTGGCAAAATATTTTTATTTTATTTTATCTCAGTGATCACTATCTTGTTATCTTTGTCTGATTGTATTATTTAATAAAAAATAATTCTTTTTTATCTAGCATGTTTGTCTACAACTAACATGTTTGTGATGAAACAACCTAGTGGAATCTCACAAAGGTCCAGGTCTCTTCCCTAGGGGAAACGCCACATGGTTAGAGGATTTTTCTTCAGCTTCGTATCTCAGACCATCTTTTTAACTCCTTCTAATTTAGCTCACATCTCGTGATAACGATATGCTCACTAAAGTGGGGGAAAAATTTATCATTGTTAATTGTACCCCAAGCAAATCCACACTACATAAGCGCCTTCACTTTAAGCTAATTGGAGAAATTCCTTCACCTTATTGTCCTTTTGTCTACTTGGCTAACCCCGTCACACTTGCTTTTGTCCTTTTTTTAAACTCTGTTAACTGTCTAACTTGTGGACACCTGTGTGCCATGAAGATATCCATGTATCATGCTAGTGTCTTACAAATATTCAATCTAAAGGTGGTCATTGGATAGTTATGCTTACAATTGGTAGAGTTTTTAATGCCTCCTATCAGACACACCAACATCGATTTCACTTCTAGGCTTCATATCTTGCCTTTTTACCTTCATTTTAGCTCTCTAACAAATAGGAAAGAATCTCTCTAACAATCTAGCGATTCTCTAAGCTCTCTAATCACACTTATTAATATTGTAAGTAATTTATGAAGCATTCTCTCGGCTCTCGTTGATATACTTCATGTTTGAGACTCTCACTATTCCGTGGAGGATTCTATATTTCGTTTCCCATCTGAGAAGCTCTTCATTTTTGGGTGTGGAAGGAGAGTTCTTCTCTTCTCTTTTTCCATTGATGATTTTATTTATCTCCATAGCATATCTATTGTCTCTTTTCATTTTGTATCTTGTCTTTTGCTCTATTTATTTATCTACTTGGCTATCTGTCCACGACCCGCTCATGTGTCCTCGAGTAGAGAATTGATAAAGGTTGTTAGAAGATCTTTGTGACACATCTGATGTTATTTACTGGCAGTTGACAACCCCATGCTTTGTGCTTACTATAGCATCATAAAATTGCGACCCTAACAATTTTGATCACATCTTAGGCCCTCACTTATGCAATTGCATCTCTCTACTCGACTGAGACCCCTCTCTGCACCTTCATCCTAAGTCTTCTCCCATCTCAGCCCTGATGACACCTCAGGACCCTGTCTAGGCCCCAAGATAGGATAGGACAGGGGCGTGGCACCCCTGTCCCCCTTGGATAGGGGCATGGTGCCCCTATCCTTCCTCTTAGGTTGGCCCTAAGATGGGTCCCTCCGACCCTTGAACCCAGTTTGTTCCTCGGGGACTTAAATCCTCCAATGTCAGCCTTTAGTGAGATAAAAATAATCCTCCTAGGCTAGTATAAAAGGGGATCTAGCTCTCTCATTTGCATAACAAGGAATAAGCGAAAATATACAAGCATAAGGAGAATAAGCGAAGTTCAAGTGGAATGTCTCCATTATCGTCATCAAGAATCTATCAAGTTCTCTTCTTCATGTGTCTTCTTCATTAATCCATTGGAGCAACATTGCAACATTCATTTACAAGCATGTGTGTGTGTTAGGGTTTTGTCATCTTACATGCCATTTCATACAATATTTATGATTACATCCAAGAAGCAAAGCAACAATCATCAATCAATTGTAGATCTACAAGGTATACATTTCCATTATTTACATTTAAGCATTTGCAATTACTTTCTTTCAAGGTTGATTCCTCAATCGGGGTTTGACTAAGGCAAAACCCTATCCACAACCCTTTTCCCCTTCTTTTTTTTTGTGTAGGTTGTAGGTGCGCAACTATAATTGCAGGTTTGGACTTCATTTGCAGAGACGAAAAAACCCTTTTCTATGCGCGGGTTTCTCGGAGGACCAAGTACACTTTCAACTTGGTCCCGATGACTTTTCTCCAAATTTGCAGGGCAGATCCATAACAATCTAAATATCTCGAATCCAAAGTTACAGCGCAATCCTAAACTGGTAGCTTTCTATTTCATCCATTTTTGTCTCCTTTGCTATATAGTCAACAAGTCAACATATCTATTTACAAAAGAGGGTAAATCAAATTCCAACAACTTGCAATCCACTTGGTATTCACATCCTTATTTCCCTTGGATTTGGATCTAGTGGATTCAACCCCTCTTTTGAATGTAAAGTGTTTCCCAAGTGAAAATCCTCCTAGTGGTTTCCTTTCTCTCTCCTAGGTGGGGAACCACTAGGATCCAATTTTCCACTTTACACTTACCCCAAGTGGAGAAGCTAAATAGTGACTCCCAATGAGGTTGTCATCTGCCTATTGGAGTGGTTCATTGTTTCCCCTCTACAATTTTAAAGTCAACTAGAAACAAATGGAGACTTGCACATCGAATAAGAACCAAGAGTTCCTAGAACACCTAGAACCTACAACCTCCTCTTTTTCCTTATTCATCTCTTCTTTTAACTTCATTGTTGGGCTTGGAAGGAAACCAAGAACCTGTTAGACCTTGCACTTTCCTTCACTTCTTCACCATTTTTTTGTCTTCAATATTTACTTAACTACATCCCCTTTCTCTTATTGAGGGTTCACCTATTTCCCTTTATTGATGGTAGGGGTAGTTCCAAGAATTGCTATCGATATCGATGGTGGTTCCAAGAACACTTTTCCTAGCTAAAAAATGGTTTTGAAACCTTAAGAAACCTTTGATTTCCTAACTTAACCAATTTTTCTTTTGTCCCTTTTTGTGGTTCTAATCCTAATAGGAATTATGACCTTTTCCTGTGTCGATGGTTCACCAAGAAGTAGGAACCCATTGTGGGTTCCAATTATTTCTACATGCTCTAGTTGAAGATAAAATTAGCCATTTTTCTTTAAACTTCTCCAAATTGAAAAATAAAGCATCCCATTATATTCCCACTTTAACTTTAAATTTTAATGACTTGCATTTTCAAACTTAAATTTGCCTTATTAGGGTTTTTTACCTGATTAGGAACCATGAACTACCCCATCCTTCTCCAAGAACTCTCCAAAGTGATTTTGTAACTAACCCTTCCCTATCTTCTCTTCAAGTTTAACTTTTTCCATTTTATGTGGTCAAAGTTTCATCAGAAATAGGAAGTCCATCAATGGTTATTATGATTCTTGGAACCAATGCAATCTGCTATATCACTTCAATATTACTTTTTCTAATATTTCATTCAACATTTAATAATATTTGCTTACATTGGGGTCGAGGAAGAGAAGGAACTAAGAACCACCCACTTCATTGGAGATCATCAATTGATCAAGAACTACCACAATGATTGTTGAACTCTACTCTTTGTCGATACTAGGGATGTTTCAAAGAATTATTGTCAATGTCAACGATGGTTACAAGAACCTTATTGGGGGATAACAAAGGTTCTGGAATCCTTTGAAAAGGATTTGATACATAACCAATTTTTTAATGAACTTGGCAGGAGTCAACCATCTAGGATGCATAATATCTCATATTTGAAATAGACACAGTGAAAGAAAACACCAACATGTTGATGGAGCAAGCATTTAAAAGATTTAACAAATAATGATTAGGGCTTCAAAATCTAGAGAAAAATTATAACACATTCAATTAACAACATGAAGGTAGAGAGGAAAGTGATAGAACAAAACTCTCAAAGGAACTTGGTGGTCAAAGGCTTGTCAACACTTTTATTGGGATCGAGAACTGATTAGGGGTTCCAGGTGTTCTTGGAACATCCAAAATCTTTAACTTGTAATAATTTCTCATTGACCCAATTTCCTTCAAATTTGAAATGGAGCTACCCATTTGGTTGATTTACAAGATAGGAACCTTGTTAACTCTTATAGATAAAATATTGTCTTTTTAACTTTAGTGATTAGGTATGGAAATGAACATGGGGGCATGAAAGTTTGGTTTTACTATCAAATTGGAGATCACTTAACATGTGATGCAAAAAAAAAAGATGCCAACACCTGATCTACATCAACAAAACCTTGTATGGACAATAAATTTCACACACTATTTGAACCATGATAGCATAAGAAATAATCAATTTTTTTCTCACAAATATCTAAATGCCCTCTTACTATACGTCTAATGTTCTTTACCTAGGGTAGACATGAACCTATTGAGAATTCTCATTACTTGGGAAAATATCTAATTTAGTACAATGCATATACACATTTGACTACAAATAACATAGAATGAGGAAATTATATATATCCTCAAAATATTCATTTAACTTAGGACATATATTTAATGAAATATTAATGCCTACATGTAAAGAAACACTCACTAGTTTACAATCATGCATAACAAACCACCACAAAATAGTGTTAACATACTTACATTGAATAAGCCAAAGCTTTATATGAACTTGATCGCTACTTTGTTCTATTCCTAGTATAAATTTGTATGCTCCTATATCTTTTATTTTAAGTACACTAAAAGCTAACTTTCAAGCTTCCCTGATCACCATCATGTTGTCACATTTTCTTTATCCTTCATTTTCAAGCTCTTGAACTATCTTCTATGAGTTTAGAGCTTGTCCTTCTTTACTTTTTCATCACCTTCATAGATGTTTTTAAAAGTTTATCCCACATAATTCTAATAGATAGTGCATTAATTTATCAAAATTTGATCTTTCCAAACAACATAAGATGGCATCTGTGGCTTTTGCATTGTTTTCACTAGCTTTGTTTCCAATTGGATTTGTTGGTGGGGTTGATGGTTTTGATAACTAGTCACAATAGATTGCCAAATATCAAGCCCTAGATCCCTAGAGCCATCAGATAAGTCTACATCCTCACACTCCAGAATGCATAATCTAATCCATCATACAATGGAGCTCTATAACAGGAGAAACCTTCTTGACAAGTCATGTGTGCTTTAGATATCTACCTTTTAGCTATTAGGCTACCCAATTAAAGGAATTCGATCTAATACTGATTAATGAGTACACACTTATATTGAGAGGGGGTGGATAAATATAAGGTAATTTTTTACTAATTCAAAACTTAGCAACCATAACAAAAATAACACTAATGACACAAGATCCACACAAAGTGTTAGGAATTGCATGCAGAAAATATCAATTATATGAAAATAAATTATATTAAACAGAGGAATGAAAAAACACAAAAATAATAATAGAGAGGAGACAATATTAACGTAGTTCACCCAAACTCAGGTTACGTCCACCAAACAGAGAGTCCAATATTATTATCCAATAAATTGAACCAATTATAACAAACAATCTCTTGCAACTCAATACCGCTGCAAAATACTACAAAAATCTCTCTAGAAAACCCTAACCCTTAGTTGTTTTAATAAGACTTATGTCAGTTACAAAAATAGGGTTAGCAATGTCAGCCAATAGAAAAATAACTCTCGATGCCTTTATAAAATAATAAGTCATTTGAGCTTTCGGGGGCACTGCCCTCGAAAACCCCCACAAGGGGCGCTGCCCCCAAACCCCCATTCAATAATCTGAGGGGAAATTGCATCGATAAAAGGAGAAAATTTAACCTCTGAGTCTAATTAGGCTCCATACAACAAGACAAATAATAACACCAAATGTACGTGGAAAACCTTTTGGGAGAAAACCATGGAGAAGAACTGCTTTGATCTACTATCCAAATCCAAACTCACAAAATGATAAAAATTTCTTGCAATTTTCATAGGCTCCAACTACTAGAGACACCAATCACCACTTATAGATTTTGCAAGCAGTGATTTATTGGAGACAATGATCCCCACAATTAAGCACCAAATCAAGAAGAGACACCAATATCATTTCATTTTAGGAGGCACCAACCTTAGAAATACATGGTTTCATCTCCTAACATTGCATCTTCAACAAATGATGAATATTCTGCGATTGCAACAATATTTTCTATATTATCTATGAGTCTGGTCCAATATGCTCTACTTTAATTTGTTTTGTATTAATGCTTCTCTACTTTGCTCATGCAATTGATCTTACATTTTTTTGTACACTTTCTTCACTTGCACAAATTGCCTGAAGACATTCTCCTTTATATATCAAACGATGACTTAATTACAAAGATAAATCAACCTCAAAAATTAAATTAATTTATAGAAATGTGTCTTATGTTGGTCTAATAGAGATAATCTAAAAATTTGTCCATTAAACCCTTAAGTCGTCCAACAGAAAATAATCGACTGTAAAAATAGGGGCATTAGGGAATGAGGTTCACTCTTTCCTCATACCAAAAGTGACTGAAATGTTGAACTACTAAACCTCGTCGAGGATTGGGGTTCTGGGTTTTAGCATAAGTATTTCCATCGTTGACCAAACTTGTAATTCAAACATGTTGATTGCAAATTATCAAGAAGGTAGACCATTTCGAGGGTTAGGCCTTGGTGGTTTGCCTTAGCCTCTACAAACTTCAGACGTAGTGAGAAGACTCGATCATCGATTATGGATATCTTATTGAGGGTTGGGGGTTGGAAGTAAACCTTACCTCATCCACTCCAAAAATTTAGGCTTTAGACCAAGTTGTTGAAGCTTGAATATTGATATAGAACCTGATAGGCACCTATTGGGAGTTGGGGGTTAGGGGGTTGGGGTTTAGGGGTTAGGGATTCCCTTTACATCTTTCTTCACAAGAATTGAAACATGAAATAATTGATATGAACCCCACTTGGTGGGATCATAACTTTTAGCTTAGTGAACAAAATTTGAATTTGTTTACACTGTTAGAAAGGTCTCCAAGAGCTCTAATTTTAGTCCCTTTTTAAAGGATTGACAAAAGTTTCAATGCCAAATTTTGCTTTGAAGGCCTTTGAAAAATTGGATTTTTTATTTTTTCCATCTCTATTGGTTCCAACACCTCCTAATGGCTCCAGATCAAACACTTAACAATACTCATCTTTTTGACTTAGAGAAAAAGTGATTTGACATTAATGACCACTAACATTAAATAAAACATTAATGACAAGCCTAATAATCCTTACAACATGCTTATTTGACATCAATGACAATATTTTCAACATTGAATTAACATAATTGATCTAGCTTCACCATATTTATCAAGTACAAGGCTCATTCTTATAACTTTGACAATCAAATGCTTATTTCTATAGCTTGCAAAATTAACTTCTCAAGAAAACTAAAGAATTTTAATGTTTTGATTAAGTAAAAATAGGTATTTGAAAGGTACCCGAACCTTTTACAAGCTAGGAAAACAGAAATGCTAAAAAAAGTGCTTGATCACTTCAAAAAGTCAAAATGAACCCACTGGAAGGGCACAACTTAATACATCATTACATAAAACTCGGAATAGACAGCAAAAGGAAAGCAAAAGATAGCAAAGAGACAGAACCAAGGACAACAACTGGAACTAAATACTATTCAGAATCTTCTCAACGTGAACAACCATTTGTTTCATGTTGTTCGCTAAGGTCTTCATATCCTCCAGCTCACGACCTTCGATGTCGACCTTATTCTTTGTGTTGGCTCTGGTCCTCCTTTCATGACCCTTCTTGTTCACCTGCTCTTTATCACCATCCTTCTCTGCATTATTCTCGTACCTGTTGATAAAGATGTTCATGTTGTCCACAGAAGATTTAAGGATTTGGAAATTTTGATCAGCAAGCTGCTTGACATTGTGCTCTAGCTTGTCAATTCTGCTACCAAAATCTTTTAGTTTGTTGTCCATTTCCTTTCTATCTCCCATCTCATTGACCTTTTTCTCTGTGGCTAAGATTTTTCCAACCATACATTCAATAGCTTGCGCATTATGCAGAACGACCACTAACTCTTTAACATGCTCTGCCAAGGGCTTGTCACCAACTGTAATTCTTGCCATGGCCTGTTTATCAGTTTTCAAACTATTAATATCCTTCACCAAAGTAGTAATGGTCTCACAGAAAGCCTTAATGGTATCTTTGTCACCACTATCACTTTGACCCCCTTTTTCCCCGTTATGCAGACTAGTGGTATTCACGGTCTCCACGGTTTCCAAATTATCCTTAACCGAGTTACCCTCCCCTTCTTTGTCCTGACTATCAATCCTCTTATTGTCATCATCCTCCTCCTCAAACTCAACCAGAACATAATTGAGATCAGAATTGCTACCCTTTTTAGTGTTCTTTTTCTGAGCCTTCTTTCCAGAGGCTTTCCCTTTCCTCTTTTTAACAGGTTTTTCCTCAAGGGAATCAGTTTCAGAGTCCGACATTTCAAATTCCACAATAATCCTCCTCTTCTTGGCCCTAATCCTCCTTTTTTTGCTAGTTTCTTCCAACTCTCCCTCAGTCTCAGAATCAAAGTTGAAACCACTATCCTTACTTTCCGTAGTCTCATCTCTGGCATTTTTGCCTTTAATAGGCTTTTCAATGCACTTCCCCTTTAGCATTTTATAAACCAGGACCATAAGCCCCTGGTGGAGGGCATGATCGCCTTTAGGGTCCTTCTGGATCTCCTTTATAGTATGATCCATTGAATAGGCCAGGTAATAGGGAAGGCTAACCCTTTCTCCATGATGGAAATGGTTAAGAAGGATGAAGTGATGCCCATAAGCCCTGGTAAACCTACCATCTAAGGTAATATATTCAATAGAAGCAAATAAGACAAACCTCCATGGCCTGCAAATTCTCTTCGGGGAGTGGTAGGAGTTGTCAATTTTGATCATCTTTCTTCTCTCACCATCCGTAACAGGAAACTTGTCTGCGGCTTTATCTGATATCCCTCTGTCCCTGTAAAATTTCATACCCTCGATAGTCATCCCCATGGCCTCAGCGATAACCTCTTTGTCTACATTCATCATATGTGATCCAATCAGAACTTTTCCATTTTTCCAGTTCTTGATGAAGTAGCTGGTAATTGTGGGGTCCTTCCCATTCAGTCATTCCATGAAAACATTGAGACCCCCCTATTGAAGGATACTCCAGACTTCTTCATTCTTTCTCCATTCAGAGCAGGAAGCAGGTTCAAATCTCTTCTTGTTTCCTCCCATTTTTCCAGCACCTTCCTTGCAATGCCTTCTCTCATTTTGATAACTTTTCCTCTGGTTTATGTGGTTATTCTGTAAGAGCGCCCATAATTTGTGCCAAATAATGATGATATGACACCTATTTAATAGCTCATTATCTTCAAGAAAGCCCTGCATCGAAAAAGGCGGAAAGGTCATTAGAAATAATGATTAAAAGTACCACATTGCCTTGTATAGCTTCGGTCCTAATTGAGCAAGGATTTCATTTCACTTGCAATCTCCATTTCACCATAACTACTGATGATGTCTCCCGATTGGCAAGCCAGGTTGGCTGCCCAATCAACGCAAGAGTTGGCCTCCCTATAAACATGTGTAAAAACACACATTTCAAACTCTTCATTGATTTTCCTAGTTGCTTTAATAGCATTACTAATCGACCATGACGGTGGGAATTTCATATTTAAACAATTGATAATGTTTAAGGAGTCTCTTTCACACCAAACTTTAGTGCATTTGGCTTCTTTGGAAAGGATAATCCCATGATAAGCCACCATGGCTTCGACAACATGGTTGGTCTGTTTTCCTATAGGAATACA
This sequence comes from Cryptomeria japonica, assembly GCF_030272615.1. NCBI lineage: Eukaryota > Viridiplantae > Streptophyta > Pinopsida > Cupressales > Cupressaceae > Cryptomeria > Cryptomeria japonica. The sequence goes on from NC_081410.1 coordinate 652,201,578, forward strand.
TTTTATGATTTTACATATTCCCTATTCATCCCTTAGGACCACTCCACATCCTGCAACCCCCGGGTTTCCCTTGGAGGCCCCATCAAAATTGATTTTCATCCATCCCCTAGCGAACTGGTTCATATCACTCCCTCTCTAGGGTTACTCTGGATACTCTCTTGAGCTTTTAATCTCCATTTTTTATAGACAAATTGATCCTCCTTAGTGTTAGGATTATCAATACCACCTATAATATTCATATTTAAAGAATTTTAATGTTAACTCCACTATAAGAACAATATACTTAGATAGCTTATACTTCCTTTCTTTCCCACATGTAATAGAAAATAAAATATGCAAACATAGTTCATCCAAAAAATATATACTATTTGACATTTCTCAAAATGTATAGTTGATCTTTTAAAATATTATTTTCTCATATGCTAAGGATGGACCTATAGATCACACAAGTGAACTAAATGATGTTCCTATATTTGGATACATTGTCCAAGAAATGATTGGTGTTGTGGTCAATAATTTGCAATATCTATTGGTAGAATAAAAATTTGTTCACAAGGTACTAAATAATATTCTGTCACACCAATTCCTCTTCAATTTAAATATTAAAAAGATAAGAATTATGTGATGATAATAGACTTACTAATAGTATTATAAGGTTTCAACAACTATATTTCATAGACTTGAGTATGCTCCTTCTAGTGAAATTTTCAAAATGGCTTCACTTGCATAATGTAAACCCCATCCATTGTATACTTCTCCATGTAATCATATCATATAATAAGTACATGGTATATCATGTTTCTTTTATTTCAAGTTGTCTAATTAAAAGTATCTTTTATATTAATAGAATTCAACGTTTTCCATCCAAGTCTTCAAATTAGTGATTTTCATTTATTAAAAATTTAAAAGATATTTTGTAATGAATTTAATATTAGACATTACAAATCCATTGTTTTTTGGATCCATATTATTGCATTTACTAGATGTACATTTAATCTATTCAATTGTTATATTATATGATTTACAGTTCATCTAGAAAAAGAAGCGACTTCCAATTTATTCCATTTTAGACTTACTATGTTCTCTTAATATAGGGGTACGGTACAACCCTTATGATATTAGATTTGTCTTCAAATATTTTCTATACTTAAATCAACTAAAACTCTTAACTAACACGGCCTTGTCAACTAATAAATGCATTCTTAATACGTGTAATTTATATTGCTATATTTATAAATATCTTACTCTATCAAGTTTTCATTTATGTGCACTCATAAGTGCAGAGAAACATATTTCTTGTTTTTTAACTAGCATACGATTTTTTTTGTATTGATTATAACATGTTTGAGGATGATTAATTACTATAGTACAATATTCTTTGTAGTGATATAAACATGTTGAGGGATTGTTACTAGATTCATTGTATTTTTCTACTTTTTTTCTTATAATACTTTGTAGTTTATTTTTCTTATGTAAGATTTAATATGATAACATATTAGATAATGTGATCCAAAATGTTATAATTTTTCACTCTATTAAGTTATGTTTGTATAAGGTGATCCATATATATGGTGTGTCTAACACAATTGTATTTTAGATCAAAACAAATGCTACTTGATATCTTTTTATTACATAAACTTTAATATTGTAATATATCATCGTATGCGATTAAAAAGTACATGTTATTACAAAACAATTATAAAATATAGATATAAAAAATAACTAAATATATTATACTTTTTCGAAAATGATTCTAAATATTTGATTGAGTACATTTCATTGTGTAGACATTGAGACCAACTACAAGATTCAACAAGAACAATGTTCACACATCATCTACTAGAAAATATAGAAATGAATTATTCTATATATATCTTGTAAAAAGGAAGAAATTAGTACAAGGTTTCCAAGAGGTATGCAATTGTTTGATACAGAGTAATTCAGTAAAGATATCAGTGGTCCATAATTCATGACACTTCATGTTGTTTCTGAATTTGTTTTAGTCTGTTTTTTCCATCAACGTGTCAAATCACTTAATGATCCATCATGAAAAATGTTAGAAAACTCGAGAAATAGAAAAATAGATTGTTACAATTATTTGACATAAAGTAATGTTTAAGAAATGCACAACTCTACATTCAATGGTATTCCAACATCAGATCATTATTCCAATACCTCTAAGCTCTAATCCCATGACCTCATACATGTTTCACAACTCTGATTACATTGCAAGGCACAAATGCTTTTGTTTAAGAATAGATAAACTATCAATCATGCCTGCATGTTCTGGATTTGCATAGAGAGATACCTAAGAATTCTTTGGCAGGGGTTTTTCCCATGGATGTCTGTCGCAGGGGACTTCCATTTTGCTCCAAGACTTTATTACAAAACACACTCATCATCATGTATGATAAGTGTGGAAGTTTAGTTGATGCCCGCAAAATGTTCGATAAAATGTCTGAAGCAAACGTCTTGTCATGGAATATGATGATTGCAGCTTACAGAAGACATGGGTTCCCTCAAGAGGCATTAACGTTGCTTCAGGCAATGCAACGAGCAGAAGTCCAAGAGAATCAATTCACCTCTGCGATAATTCTTTCGGCTTGTGCCAACCTGGGAGCACTGGGACAGGGTATGGAAATCCACCAAAAATTATTTCAAAGTGGTTTTTTATCAGACGCTGTAGTTGTGAATTCCCTGATGGACATGTATGCAAAATGTGGAAATATGCAGAAGGCGCACCAATTGTTTGAGAAAATGCATAATGCAAATGTGGTCTCATGGACCACCATTATTACAGGATATGCACAAAACGGTGACCTTGACAATGCTCTAAGGCTTTTCAATGAAATGCCTCAACGCACCGTCGTCTCCTGGAATGTGATGATTGCAGCATATATCCAAAACGGTATTATTAATGAGGGTTATAAGCTTTTTAAGAAAATACCTCAACCAAATGTGGTGTCGTGGAATGCCATCATTACTGGATATGCGCAAAATGAGCTTGGTGAGAAGGCTTTGGAGATTTTTAAACAAATGCAATTGGCTGGTGTAAAACCAAACTCGGTAACCATTGCTAGCATCCTTCCAGCATGCATGAAAATGAGAGCTTTGGAACTTGGAATGGAGATCCATCGAGCAACACTTGAAAGTGGATTAGTATCAGATGCTGTAGTTGTGAATACCCTGATAGCCATGTATACCAAATGTGGAAGCATACAGAAAGCACGTGAAATGTTTGACAAAATGCCTACACAAAACGTAGTCTCATGGAATGCAATGATTGCAGGATATGCACAAAATGGGCTTCCTGCAAAAGCTTTGGAGATTTTTGCGCAAAAACAACAAATAGATGTCCAATCCGATCAGTTTACTTTTGCTACCGTCCTGCTAGTGTGTGTCAAAATGGGAGCTTTAGAACAGGGTATGGAGATCCATCAAAAAATAATTGAAAGCGGATATATGGAGGATGTTGTAGTTGCGACTGCTCTAATAGACATGTATGCGAAATGTGGAGCCATACAAAAGGCATGCAACTTATTTGAAAGAATGCCACAGCGAAACACGGTCTCATGGAATGCGATAATTGTAGGATTAGCACAAAATGGTTTTTTATACGAGGCATTAAATCTTTTCAAAGAAATGCCTCAACAAGATGCTGTCTCATGGACTACACTCATTTCTGCATATGCACAGAATGGGCTTGTTGGCAAGGCACTAGAAATGTTTAAGCAAATGCAATTGGCAGGTGTACAGCCAAACTCGACAACCTTTGCTAGCATCCTCCCTGCTTGTGCCAAATTTGGAGATTTGGGACAGGGTATGCAGATCCATCAAAAAATAATAGAAAGTGAGTTTTTGTCAGATATTGTAGTTGCAAATGCCCTCATAGACATGTATGCAAAATGTGGACGCATACAGAGGGCCCGCAACTTGTTTGACAAAGTGCATAATGCAAACTTGGTCTCATGGACTACAATGATTGCAGGATATGCACTGCATGGTGATAGCAAACATGCCTTTGAACTCTTTGAACTAATGGGGCACTCTGGATCTGACCCTGACGATGTAAGCTTTGTCTGTGTTCTATTTGCATGCAGCCATGCAGGCCTCGTGGATGAAGGCTGTAAATACTTCAATCTCATGATTGAATCTTATTGCATCATGGCTACAATTGATCATTACGTATGCATTGTTGACCTCCTTGGCCGTGCTGGCTATCTTGAGGAAGCTTTTAATTTTATTATTAAAATGCCAATAAAACCTGATGTGGTGGTGTGGGTTTGTTTGCTGGGAGCTTGTAGATCTCATATAAATATAGGGCTAGGAGAATTTGTGGCAACACTTCTATTTGAGTTGGATTCAAAAAATGCTGCACCCGATGTTCTTCTCTCAAACATGTATGCAGGAGAAGGCAGGTGGGGTGATGTCCAAAAGGTAAGAAAATTGATGGAAGATAGAGGAATAAAAAAGATGCCTGGATGTAGCTGGATTGAAGTCCACAAAACAATACATGTTTTTTGCGTAGGAGACAGATCACACCCACAAACCCAAGAGATCTATGCAAAGTTGGAAGACTTATCTTGGCAGATGAAGACAGAAGGCTATATGCCAGATAAAAGACATGCACTTAATGATGTGGAGGAGGAGGAGAAAGAATTATTCCTCTGCCATCACAGTGAGAAGTTAGCAATTGTATTTGGGTTATTAAATACATCCACTGGAACAACTATTAGAGTCTTCAAAAACCTTAGAGTATGTGGTGACTGCCACACTGCAACGAAATTTATCTCCAAGATTGTTGCAAGAGAAATTGTTGTGAGAGATTCAAGTCGGTTCCATCATTTCAAACATGGTCAGTGTTCTTGTGGAGATTACTGGTAATGCTTAGTGAAGCAAGCTATAAACATAGCCTTGCATTATAACAAGCCTCATGGGTTCAATTCTTGCTTAAAGAAGTAATCAGATTTTTCTCAGTTTCTGAAGAACTGTTGGTTGTAAGTGCTTGTGGTGCTAGCCATCCTGATGACTTGATGAAATCAAGTTGCTAATTGTGTCACTGCCTAGATATACTGATGCGGTATTTGCTATCCTCTGTAGCAATTTCAGGAGGATACATAATCGTGAACTGTATGGCTGTGGAAGTTAGAATGGGAGGCAGAAGAACAGAAAATGCCGGAAGAGAGGAATATGCTTGAAAGAAATAGAAGGCTGCTTTGCCAACACAAAATGGGAGAGGTGGTCTTATAATAGAAGATCCATCGCATTGGGACATTCAACATGAGCATCTTGAGTAATCTGTTTGAAGAAGAAAAGATACAAAAGTTGTAGATTTCCTGACCAAGATACACAGTATGAGATCCAAGATATAGAAGGAACAAGAAATCAAGTAGGCGTGGTGCCACTGGGCCTTTTTGGGCTTTTCCTTCTTATCTGTTTGCTGGCTATCTGTGGGTCCCTAAGCTGTTTGGCCTCGTGGACATTATTAAAGCATTCATTCATTCGATCAATCAATTTAATCCTCAGAGGTTGATATTTCTTTATTGTTCTGTATAAGTGGGTTTTTTTATTTTGATTAATTTGGCCAATAGGCCATTATACAATAAAATTTGCAAGCAAAGAAAATTTGGTCATAAAAAATGATCTTTTAATATAAAAATAATAAATTTGGTAGAGCACAACTTTGACCAAGAGACTATTTCAACTCCCATGATTATAGATCTCCTCAATCATTCAAGATCTATTCCTAAAGTACCCAAATTCAATTGAAAACGACACATTTTATATACCTCATTAACGCATTCAAGAGTTTAACAATACCGAATAATAGATAAATAAAAACTCTGTAGATGTTCTCCCTACAACATGTAGAGAGATAAAAAAGATGTGAAGCTTCTTATAGCTTAATAAAATTTGTCACGTAGATGTTATGGAAGGACTTAGTAGTTGAGCACCCTAATTTCGTGCTTCTCAAAATCATACATGGAAATTTCAAATCACTCCCAATTTTTTACAGCAGCTTACTTGGCAAGTCCCTTGCTTATAACAAAGGTTTCAGGGCCACATCATCAAATATGATGCCACATCAGCATGCTTTTTGCCAAGGTGTCCAAAACAACTCAAAAAACAAAGTGAGACCGATACTTGTGCAGTTGATGTGGCATCACATGATTTGTTGCTTTTAGATCTAAGGGATACATTTCATTCAATTATGGGTAGTCATCATCAGCAATAACAACTTTAAAGTCACAAGTATTGGTGCAATGTTGTCAAAGATATTAGGCATTAAATCAACAAGTGTGGGTATTAAGTTAACAATTGCTATCACAACCATTGGAACATGCTCAATTATTGGGTCATTTCCCCTAATTTGTCACCAATCAATGAATACAACAAGGAGGAATTGATTATAATAGCATTCCCCACTCTATTCTTCATAGGTCTTGCACTTTTTAAATAAACATGCATCAAAGACATTGAAATGCATGAATATGTTCTAGATCTTATATGATATGAGATAATAGATTCTTTCAATTGACCTATGTCTCTACGTGGAAGATTTGAATGACGATAAACTTGCCGTCCACCTTATGCATTTTTGTTTGAATCTATGTGGAACAAGCCCCTTTTAGACAAGGTGTACAATACATGTATCAAATATGATCATCCAAGTCAATTATACAAGTCTTTCATTCACACTAAGTGCAATAGATACCAAGTGGCCAAATTTAAATAGTGCAATGCCTATCATAATACCACATACTAAACCAACATAGGCCTATAAATAGAGTATCAAAAAAATAATTAACAACCTACATCTTACTATACACTTCATGAATATTAGGTTCACAACCTTTAACAAAATACATTGGAGAAGCTTTTACGTCTCTAAGGTTCTTGATATAGGTGAACTTGATTGATCTTCATTCAAATTTCATAATACTATAATTATTCAGCTTGGCACATTAATTATAACTCTAATATTATATCGTAGGTAAAAGTAGCAACATAGAGGATCTACTTATGTTTATGATTTCTTTTGGTTGCAAGTGCCTTACATTGAAAGCATGTATTTGAATGGTCTAGAAGCAACTCATAATATTGTGCATACATCAATAGGTATGTTTCAACATGCAACCCATGATGAAATAGTCAAAGTGAAAAAATGGTGCACCACTCCATCCTTAATGACCCTTTATTGTTGGTCACACTAGTAATCCTTGCATTCAACCCCTTTATATATTACACACACAGTAAATCATATTCAATGACACACTAAATCTAGTGAATAAACATGAATGCAAAGAAAGGGATTATCATTGATATGCCATTACAAAGCTCCTTGGGATTTATAAGTGTTGTCTACTTTGGTTGTAAATGATAGTGGCCACACAACATTCCTACCAATTTGAAATGATGATAGGAAGAACATCCACAATTGTCAATTTGGTGTATAATGGTTGATTGCTAGTATATTTTATCTCACCACATAGTGCTCAAATACATTTCCAAATATGCAGAAAAAGTAAAGAATATGTTTCAAAGTTACTACCAACATTTGAAACACATGTCTAGAACTATTGACACAAAACACAACATTGACTCTGTTTTGAGAGTATTAGTGATCATGATATTAATGTATAAGAATCTTACCACTTTTTAAAACTATAATTAAAAATATATAGTCGTTATTTTTTTTTAAACGTGAATAGGAATATCTTGTGTCATGTACCTTCAACATGAGAATGTATCATAACTACATCAAGTTTTCCTTAAAAATATATGACTTCACCTATAATATTAGAATCATTGTCATCTATTGAAGCAAGGAGGAATTGGAATTGTTCAAAGTCCTAATTAATCTAGAAGTTAAAAAAAGAGATTCCAAATATTGTTTGGGTTTCATCACATTTCCTAACTATTACTTATAGATATACTAACATGTCTGAGTCATTATGTTAGACTGAGATTATAATAAGTACCTCCTTGCAATATTCTTGTATGAAATGTTTCATGTATACAAGATGTCGTCACTTTCTAGAAAGGCATAGCTACTACCTACCGTACATGTCATGTTGATCATACTCCACTAAATCAATTATTGGCAATGATGAACTTATGTTTGATGAGCAAGAATACTTAGAACAACATGATGCGATGCGGTAACTTCTATTCTACATACACCCATGGAATGATGTTGTTATAGATGATATAGGAATGCTTGGAATTTGACTTTGACACATGCCATAATTGGGATGCTAGTATATTTCCCCCCTACTTGATGGATATTGTTATTGCATTCATTGACTATAATAATTTGAATCAGCAAGTTGAAAAGATTGAAACTAGATCAAGTACTACATAGGATATTTTTTCTTTGAGCAAATCAACATTAATGTTTTCAAAATTATTATGAACCATTCTTCTCGGGTTGAGATGTAACCACCACTCCTAATGATCATACAAAGAAAGTTACATGACATGTACAATATAATTTATTAATAAAATTCAAGTAGCTATCTCCCGAAACGTACCCCTTACATAAAATCCTTGCTTTTACTTGACCTAGCAGGCGTGGATGCTTTCAAAATGCATCACCCATTCATTCAACACTTCATATACCAATAAAAGACATGGAGCCTCTTCAAGGTCAAGCTCTATCGACTTTCTAAGAAAGCATGCATTTTGTTCATTATATTCTAATTGATGAAATGGGCTTCATTGGACCAAGGTTGCTATAATGCATTAACAAGAAGATTATGGGAAGCATTTCCATATCATAATCGAAGTCCACTTGGTGGACACTCTATTCTTCTTGTTAGTGACCTGTGGCAATCACTATTGATAAGTGGCATTTCAATGTTTGTTGGATTGTCACATGGGATAGCAATTCATAGAAGATTTTAGATAATGGTCACACTAGACACAATATCTTGATAACATGGGGATGGACTCGTCCCAATCAAATTTTGCAACATTCTTAAAAATATTAGGAATGTCAAGGCAACACATCTAGGTTGGTAATTCTTCATGTCACACACTAAAGACAACAAATTAACAAATGAACAAGATACATTCTATTTTTCCATACATTTGTTTGCACCACAACAAAAAATGTTCAAATTAATGGCCACACTAGTGATATGCAATGTTACTAAGAAAAAAGGGGCAGACTAATTTCAAATTTATATTATGCACATCTACAAATAAAGGTGTTATCATGCACTAGATAATAATTTATGCTAAATGCATATTGGTGGGTTGTAGTTAGACTTGTTAGTGGTATGATTGGCAAAGTAATTGTTATTATCTATAAAAATGAAAGTAAACCACTAGATCTACCCTTCAACATTCCATTGTACTTGAATGGAACAAACATACAAAAAGTGGTTCCAATTGCTCTAGTCACATGTGGTGGCCATTGAGAAATCCCACTAAAAATGCATGGACACTAACAATCCATAAAGTAGAAGTCCTAACTATGAATAGAGCAATAATAGACATTAGAAACATTAATTGTTAAGAACTCACCTTCAAGTAATGTCAAGAATAAGAAGTTTGTCGAAGATACAAATATTCTCTACATTTTTATTCCAAAATTATAAATCTATGAAAAAAATATATGTATGTAATCTTACATAAGAAAGAGGGTTGTCTTTGAAAACAAAATGTCTCCAAAAAATCTCTAAAAATCAAATTGATAAATCTATATTTGAAGTCATTTTGAATTTATTATCCACTTTCATATGTGAAATTATAATGAAATTGTCTTTGATTTTTAAAACTCAAAATTTATAATCTGTGAATGATTTGATAAACTATTATCTAAAATAAATAATAAAAATAATCATCTTACTAAACTATTATCTAAAATAAATAATAAAAATAATCATCTTATTGCTACTTTAAATATAAACCACATTTTTCAATGGGTCTTTTGGTTTGTTGGTGAATAATGGTTCTGAATGAGCCTACCAAGGGTCAACTCTTGTTGAGTGCAAGGTCCTTATATCGTAAGAGATGCCATTGAGATTGTACCTCAAGCAACTTTGGCAAAATAGATATCCCTCAGTCAACTCTTAACTGAAGATGTTTCAACCTATAACTCATACTCTCATATCAGATAACTAAACAATTTTGTATTTAGTAATCAACTGCTTCTGGAATAGATTGTGTGTAATTTTTTGCAAAAATTTACACAGAGCCTATTTCGGAAGCAATTGATTACTATCACATGGATTGTGGAAACCTAATGTCTATTAATTTTGTATTTGATATAAAACCTCCCACTAAAAACCAAGATTTTATATCTTTTCAGTATGATTGAAAACCTTAAAAAAGATTAACAAAATCTTCATATAATCAAAACACTATTGACATATCCTATAAGTCCAATTTCTGGTCTTATAAGACGACATATATATATATATATATATATATATATATATATATATATATATATATATATATATATATATATATATATATATATATATATATATATATATATATATTGTTCGGCGTAGATAAAGTCAAGCCAAAGCTGGCAACATGTCACTATTTATTTAATAAGAAAACTTAAGAAAACACTATAAAGAGAATTATTATAGGCCACCGCCAAAATGGTTGAATTAGCTCCCCCTTTATTAATTTTAAAATAAAAAAGAAGTTAAAAATCATAGATGTTTAACATTGCCACGCCTTGTTAATATTCAATTATAGATTATATTTGTTAATATAATTTTAGAATGCTTATGGCATGCAATGTTATATAATTAATTTATAATAAATAATAAATATTTTCAAACTTTTCATATTTTGTAAATATAAAATCATAAATTTATGAATATGATAATTGTTTTTTTCTATATTGCTTCATATGGTCATGTTAATCATGAATAATCATTATAAAGGACAATGTTTAAAAATTAAAACAATAGTTCTGGATTATGTTTGTTTAAACTTGGTGCATTATATCATGCTATTTTGTCTTTTTATTCAACACAAAATAAAGTGAAGGTTGTAATAAGAACTTAAATTATTAAGTCAATAGAAATTTATACAAATAGATATTAAAAACAATAATTATAAATTTGCATGTTGAGATTAATAAGAATATGTTTCAAAGGATACAAAAACCTTCAACACAATTGAATCCATAAATAATATTAAACATCAATATAGATTGTTGATCGACAATTAATAAGAATAGTTATAATAAATAGTAACTACTTAAGGGAAAAAACATACATTAATCATTATAACCATTGTCATGGAAAAACTAATAAGGGGATGGAGGGACTTAACTCTTAACTCTAAGATTGATGATTGAAGAATAAAGTTGATGCTATTATGAATTGATTCACCATTGGCATGAAATCATTTGCCTCGGTTTGATAAATGTCTTAGATTTAAATTGATATATAAAATGATGTTAATTGGTCTCAATTCTTGTGAGTTTGATCATGATCATTGTGAACTTGATTTGATGCATAGAATTAGTCAATGCCACACGAGAATGAAATCATTGAATGCGTGCCCAAAATGTTAGCTATCATTACTATTTAGATATTTGAATTTGTCAAGGTGGTGTCCAGAAATACCATAATTGAGAAGCTCCTCAACTTGATAGGTGAATGAGCTATCTTATGTCAAAATACTTGGCAAATTGAATTAATTATGTGACAATGATTGAGTTAATAACAATGAGAAATAGCAAAGACAATATTCATATACATAGGTGTTACCTTACAATGATGCATATTTATTTCCTTTTGATTCTCTTTAGAATTCAAATATGCTCTAATTATTCTCTTTTTCCTTGCATTCACCTTATTAAATTAAGTATATATTAAATATCTTTAATTACCATGGCATACCAACATGTCACATGGGACATGTGCCAAGTCATGAAAGCCAACAAATGCCTCCCCCTTTTTTATAGTAAAATCCTTAATGAATATCCTTATGTGAATTAACCTTTAATCCATGTGATTATTACTTACCTAATTAGTCCCCCTTATACCATGCAAAACAATTTTAATTGATGATATTCTACTATCATAACATCCTTCACAAAATACCCTAAGTGAGATCATACATTTTTAAGTGTATCTAGTACAATAATAGGTGGTTATCATATTTGAGCACCAATAGTCTTTGACATTCCTAGTGGGATAAAACTAAGATTTCAACATTTAGTTTTCCTACAATACAAAAAATAAAATTCTATATTATATGACTTGGTGAAAAAACATAAAAAACCCTTCTTCAAGGAGCATACACTATCCACCTAGTGATTTCAATAGGATACTATTTCTCTGTTTTGATAGACCATGCATGACATTTAACTCAACATTTCTAGCCTAAAATGTGAAGGCCAACCCTAGAAATTAATCTTTTGTAGCTTGGAACTCAATTGGACCTTTATGATTCCAACAATAAACCCATGTTGAAACCAACTTTAAGACCACTGTTTTATTTTAATGGCGATGACACAATACGTACCATTGACCATATTTCAAATCTGGTAAATTTATGCATAATGTTCCTATTAGACTGTTAGCTTCATATTTAGGAGGAAGAGCATTGGACTGGTTTAGAGGGTTGGCATCATCTTCACTGGGATCATCTTGAAGATTTGTTGCATAATTAATTCAAGGGTAATGTAGACATTTGGTTATTGATCTAGCATCTCAACATAATAAATAGAACTTCTATTGATCACATGTCTTCTTTCAACCTCAAATTCAGGAGGATGTGGGAGAGAATACTTATTGAGGCATATCCTTTACTAGGTTTTATTTTTCTCTTTTACCTAAAATCTTTTGATTGTAAAATTATTTTTACGTTTTATTTATTAGGTGATAACATCCTTATTAGAACATATAATATAGGTATATTGTTAGATTATATAAGAATGAGAATCTAAACCAATCTATTATTAGTCATCAATCACACATACTCTAGTTGATAGATGATCAAAGATCAAAATAGAAAAATGGAGAGAATATCCTAAAAGGTGGCTCAAAAGATACATATGTAAGATAATTTTGGTAATTATCACATTACTCCGTCTATCTAGAAAATATGAGGGTTGTAGATAGCAAAATAGAGGGATATACATCCAAGGGGAGTAATAACTCCAACAACCAAAAATAGGTGGGAACTTTACATACTTAATAAATGCCAAAATACATGGTTGCACATGTTTAGATAAAGATAAATAAATGGTTACACGAGGTTGTTAATATATCCAAAAGTGTGAGAGTTAACTACCCAAAGTGGGTGAGAATGATACATATAATTGATGGAATATGTCATGCACTCTCATAATAACCATGTCTAATTAACCTAATGAAAACCTACACAAACATATATTAGACGAGAAAAGATTCATACAAGAAATGATATTGTCCCTTCCAATTTTCTTAGTTCCTCAAACATAGAGAAAACAAAAACCTACACTAACATATATTAGATGAGAAAAGCTCCATACAAGATAAATAAGTGTTCCTTACAATTTCTTGAGTACCTCAAACACACAATCCTCCTCAAAACAATTTACTGTGGCATAATGAAAATTTGAAGTCCACCCCCATATCCCACCAAGTCCTTTGCATATAAGGCATCTCAACCTTGAAATCTTAATGTTCATGTGTAGTCTTTTGTATATATCACTATTTCATCTTTTGTTCCTTTTGTTTCCACCTGAAAAATTTGGCATCTCATATTGAGTGGCACATATTTCATCTTTTAGTGGATCTTTTCCTCTCATGAGGATGCAGGCACTCCACTTTGGTCTTGTCTTATTCAAACAAGTGTCGACATCTCGGGAGATGTATACAAGTATCTTGACTAGTCTTCATATGGGTCACATATGGGGAAATCTAATAACATGTAAGAGATCATAAGAGGGAGGTTATATTGGAATCTTGACTAGACCTATGATAATGTTTTGACACTTGTCATGAAGCATCTAATACATGAATAATAAGAGAAAATTAGACAATGAAGTTTGTCAAATATTCTATGTTATGGCATTGACATACAAGGACTATACTAATAATAGTCAAAACATTTTACAACAAGGGAAGTGTTGGGATTTGAATTTGACCAATTCAAGTTCCATAACTCTCTTACACTTGTAAATAGTTTCCAAAACCATCTTGTGGTTTCACCTTGTAATTCTTTTATAAATTAGATCTTGATCTAGGAGGTTGTACAAGTTGAACATATTTGTAGCTTGTAATAGTAACAAAGTGTTACATGATTTTAGAGGGAGAGATTGTATTGGTGAAACTCATTTGGAGGATTCATACAAGCTTTAAATCTCTTCAAGTGTGAATTTTTTGAAAGAGTTTCTTCATGTATATCTTGTGTTATGGTTTGTATCTCCTTTATGGTTATTATAGTTTTACTAGTGATTTATCATAATTTACATATACTTGGATACTTTCTCTCATTTTTGTCCTTTACCTTTTACCATGTTCATGACTAGCATTTAGTATTACTTTAGGCTTAGCTAAGGTACAAAGAAAGTAAACACTTAAGTTGTTGTAAATAACTAAATGATAATAAAAAATGTTGTAACAAACAAATAAGTGAGAAAGAAATCTTACTGCGCAACTATGACTGCAATATGATGCTAATCCAGAATGCCTTGGTCTTCTAAGATTAAGTTTTTGTCAAAAGATCCAGATCATTTGAATGTCTAAGTGCCACCACTAAAAATTGATATTTAATTATGAGGACCAGGGTACCGTAGCCCCTTGGTCTTGGGACAGGGGCACCCCACCACCTTGGTCCCTAAAAACCATGTTTAGATTCCAGCGACAAACCTGTAACAACTTCTTGATGCTTTTTGAGGCCTTTCAACTCCATTGGGTACCTGTATCTACACACAAGAGGAAAGAAAGGGGGTTGTGGATAGGGGTTTGCCTTAGGTCAAACCCTGGGTTTGGAATTAGCTCTATAATTGAATTAAAATTAAACTTGAATTAAATTAAAAAAGCTTTCCTTCTGAGGGCAAGGCTAGATTTAGAATTGAAATGCTTGAATGTAGATGATTATACCTTCAAAAGGTGATGCAATGTTCTTACGATAAGTCGTTCATGTGTTGATACAATAACATGATAAATCATTAAAAAAAAATCATGAAATCATAATATGAAGATGTCTTGATGTAGTTTGTTGCTCCTTGAATCAGGTCTGCTCTTGAGGAAGAAGAATTGCTCTTGAATTGGATGATAATGTTAGCATAAGATAAGATGGTCCTAGATGTCAAAACGAATTGAGAGAGATGCCTTATATAGGGATTTCATTAAAAAAATCACCTTTAGGTTGACTTAGATTTGTGGTTTATTTACACAAAGCAGAATTTGAATTAAGATAGGACCGACAATCTATCCTCCCAAAATTCAGGGAAAAAAGTGTAGGGCCATGGTGGTAGGTTGCCCTGGTCCTTGCAACATTTTTTTAACTTTTCAAGAATGCAAGATAAAGAGGTTCTAATGTTGATTCCAGCTCAGTGGCTCAAACCATAATGCATATATATGCAAAATATGCTTTGAAAGTTGAAATTGGGGTAGGATTAAGGATAACTAGGGACCTAGAATTAAGGGCCCAAATAAAAGTGTGATGATGTAATTGCAACATCGTAAATTGTAACCTGTATAATTCACACCTCATGTTTGTGCTCCTACCTTAGTGTGTCCTATCTCCATTCCCCCTAGGTCTGTTTTGGTCCTCTTTACTCCAACCTTGATGTCACCTATTGACACCTCTAAGTGGGCCCCATCCTAGAGTTTCCTTCTCTTGGTTTCTAATTTGATGGTCTTGTTTTTGGAGGAATAGGAAATAGAGCGCATATGTCCTATACCAAGGTGCCCCAAACTACCCAAGTCCCCCTTAAATAGGACCCAATTTGAATTTGGGCATGTGGTCTCCATCCATGATGGATTTTGGTCCCCGTGGCTACACTTGACCGTTTGAGGTCGACCTAGTTGGTAATTTACCTAGGTAACCCTATATAAAGACATCCTATCAATTAATTTGAGCATAACGAACATACCCCATCATTCATGCATTTGTTAAGCATTCATCAACCATCATTCTCAAGCATTCAAGGAATCATTTTATCCTTCAAGGATTATGGAGCAAAGTTACATCAATCTTCATGCAAGCATGTGTCTTTGATTAGGTCATTCATGTTCATGTGTTTTTCATGCCATTATATTAAACATTTGTGATTAAATTCAAAGAGCATTGCATCATCAATCTTTCTATCAACCATTGCAAATCTGAGGTATATCTCCTAGATTTTACTTCAATTTTACATTATTCAATTCAAGGTTAATTCCTAAACTGGGATTTGACCCAAGGAAAACCCCTATCCAAAAACCTTTCTTCTCTCTTTATGTGTGCAATGAATTGACTCAAGAGTTGTACTCAAAGATTCTAATAAAGTTAACAACGAATAGGTTTACCTTTCGACGAAGCAAAAATCGAAGTACTACGGTGAATCTTTGCTATCTGCTCTTGAA
Organism: Cryptomeria japonica; assembly: GCF_030272615.1. Taxonomy (NCBI): domain Eukaryota; kingdom Viridiplantae; phylum Streptophyta; class Pinopsida; order Cupressales; family Cupressaceae; genus Cryptomeria; species Cryptomeria japonica. Next base: position 652,218,122 of record NC_081410.1, read on the forward strand.
AAATTCACCCAAACTTTTCAAAATAGGTTTTGAATCTCTTCTTCTAACCAGATCCCTATTTGTGGCTCTGTTGGATATGCGTAGCAATATGTTTTTACTATTTAATCTCAATTATCCCTTGTCTTTCCCTAATTTCACAATTCACATCCAAATTTCAACTAGAAAGAGGGGGCAAAGTAAAAACAAATGATTCTAATCAAAATTTCAGCCCTTTTCTTATTTGGATTGTGGTAGATCTATTGGATTCACCCCTCTTTCAATGTATCGGTCTCATAGGTAAGATTAGTGGTTTTATTATCTTAATTAGTGAAACCCTAACTTTCTACACCTATACATTTTGGTGAATCCAACGCTTCTTACATTGGATTAATTCTGATTTTCAAATATGATTTGGGGTGTTTAGAAATGGAATTTACTAAATCTGATTAGTTTTCTATTTCACATATGATTGCATTGCTTCTTAGGTACATGTATCAAAATCACGTGTTGGATGATGGTTTCTTTCACTTTACATTACTTATTTTCATCAATAGCACTCTTTCATATTGCATCTTTAGAATTTCAAAGATATTTCCTACTTGCAAATCATCTCTCAAAGCTTTTATCCATATTGTATGTTTTTTTATGATGATATTTCTAAGTAAATGCATTACATATGTAGATCATAGAAAAGCTTTCCTAGACAATGATAATCTTAGAAGTTATAATGAAAAAGACAACACTTGTACCTCTCCTAGGGTATCTCTTGTGAAAGAGGAAAGAGTCAATGCTCCTATCAATGATCTCTCTAATGGAGAGAAAGCATTCAAGATCAACATGACACCATATTCTTCTCATGTGCATACTTTAGTGCAAGTGGGGAAAGATCAAAGTGTTAGTGTATCAATCTCTTTAGATCATCCTTATTCTCTTAGAGCTTGTCTTAATCATCAACATATTTGTAGGGACGATGATGTTATGCATTTTATTCATGAACTTTCTCCTCACATAACATTAACTAAAAAAGAAGATTTAGATAATAAGGACCCTACTTCCAAACCTATCAAAGAGGACATGAATGATGATAGAAAGGATAATTTCCCTACAAATGATATGCCTTCCTCATATAATTATCCCTTTGACTCCTTTATGTGTCCTTACACTACAAATTTTAAGAAATTCATGATAATGGTCCTTCTTCTTCACAATTGAAAAAATATTATAGGAATGGTTATAATATAATCTCAAAGCAAGGTTATAGTAGACAAGGACTTGGAGAATATAAACAAGGAATCCAAGTCCCTACAAACCCTCCTTCACAAGCTAGTACAAAAGGTCTAGGAAATCCTCATCATTCACCTATGGATGATCTCCTTAAAGTTCAAAGGCTTAAGGAGAATTTTGCCAAACGTAAAATCTATTGTCCATCTAAATGAGATTTTTCCTCAAACAATCCTTTATGCACATATCATCAAGCTAATGATCATCATACAAATGAATGTCCTGATTTTCAAAATAGAAAACAAGGACTCATTGATAATGGAGCTCTCAAAATAATAGAAAATAAGCCTTCTCATTATACTAGTACACCTTTTCCTACATCTCAAGGGACAAGACCTACCCCTATTTACAATCAAGACAAGTTAGCTACAAGAATATTTTGAAGATTGAAGTATGATAAGAATGTTGTTTTTCCTTTCATAAGATATAACAATAAGAATAAAGAAGGTGATGAGTATTATCTTTTTAATCGTTGTTATTCTCATTCTCTTGGAAATTGTAATTTAATTATAAATGATGTTTTCAAGACCAAAATGATCGAGCTCACATATCTATACAACTAATCTTGTAGTTTTTCTTGGTGAAGAGGTAGTGCCATAGCACTCAATCCGCCTTATTATGTTGCTCCTCACCCTATGGTACTAGTATTTTAACCTTATTGGGTGCTCTTTTTCATGTGTGGTGATGCATCTTCATTCATATTTGAATGGAAACATAATTTTTCCTTGTCTCCTCGCTTGGGGGCCAAGGATAGTGTATTCAATCCTCTCTCCTTTCGAAGATTGCCTCTTCTTTTGAGTCGTATTTGCATATCTTGATGTATTTTTCTTGCATTGAATTTTCCTTCATGTGTGTTCCTTGCTTAGTACCTTTTATTTGCTTGAAGTGCTACATCTTTTATGTATAATATCTATTTGGAGGTTGTGTAATCCTTCTCTTTGTCCCTATGCTTGGGGGGCATTGATTTCTCTTATCCTTATAAGGATCCACTTTTCCTTTGTCCAGTGGTGTTTGTTTATGATACGATGCTATTCCTTGTGTGAAGTTGTTTTTTTAATCGAGGATTCTCTCTTATACAATAGGTGTGTATCCTTAAGTACAACCTTTTCTTCACTTGGCAATTTATGTCTATTATAAACAAACCCCTCAATTTGGGTCAAAAGTGTGTTATCCTTCATAAATAATCCCTTTTACCTAGTAGTAGGAGGAAGGTATGAGTTCTTGTTCTCCTTCCTTTTGGTTAATGGTGTTATTTTTGTTCAAAATATCCTCATGGAGGTAGATGTATTCTAGCCAAAGATCTCTTCCCCCCTCTCCTCCAAAGGATCCCATTTGCACTTGTTGCAAGATATCTCTTTTACAACTATATTTTCCTTTCTTATAAGAGTCATACCTCTTTAGCTTGGATTTATGTACATTATTTCCTAAAGGATATATCCTTCATGTTGAAGGTTTGTATCCTTGTTTCTAGCTTCCTTAACACATCAACATACATCTATATTGACATCTTAAGGGTGGCCATACATATCGCCATTTGTACCATATTTTAATTTTGTATGTCTTATATGAGGTGTACATTCTCGAAACCAAACCTAACTCTTATATGTGATGTTCTGAAAACCAGACATATTTGTTTTTCAACTGCATGACTTATAAAAGATGTTGCATGCTTGAAACCAAACCTAACTCTTAGACAAGATGCTTAACTCTTGAAACCAAATGATGACAAACGCACCAGGGTGAGCTGAATAGCATAACATAGCTTGCTAGACCTTTCATCTCTTCCTTTGTCAAGATGAGTGGAACTAGCATAATACATCTTGCTAGATTATTTTTACTTTCCTTCTTTGCATGAATCATGCAACACAATATAGCTTGTTGTCCTGTCAGTATTCATGTTCTCGTGGGTCACCTAGCATAACACCAATTGTTAGCTTGTCAATTCCATGGCCTATTTGTCTCTTCTTCTCATGGATTTCCTAGCATAACACAACTTGCTAGCATGTGGCGTCCATGTTCTCTCTTTTATCCTCCCCATGAGCTCATAGCTTTTCTATTTGTGGATCATGAATCATGGCTTAATACATGCTCTTGATCTTTTTATGTGACCACTTGTATTTTTGTGATAACATTCTAAGAATGATATTAGTGGTTAAGACATTCCATTATTGAGGTCTCTTCAACTAGTTGACTTGGACCCTTTTTGTTTTTACTACTAACCCCTCATGTTCTATGTCTTTTGTTTGTTAGGTTTTTTGTCTTTGTCTTGTTTTGTGTGTCCTTGCACGTGATTGCATGAGTTAAGATCCTAATATTGGGAGCTTGGTTCCTCAAAATTAGTGATGTCATATCTCATTGTGATCTTGCTCCTAGTTGCTTCTCTCTCTCATATTTCTACTTTACCGTGAGTATTTGCATAGGCTTATACTCTCATTAAAGTGGGGGCTAAATGTAGCATCGTAAATTGTAATCAATAAAATTCACACCTCATGTTTTTGTTCCTACCTTAGCATGTCTTATCTCCATTCCTCCTAGGTCTGTTTTGGTCTACTTTACTCCAACCTTGATGTCACTTGTTGACACTGCTAAGTGGGCCCCATCCTAGAGTTGCCTTCACCCGATTTTTGATTTGTTGGTTTTGTTTTTGGAGGACCAGGGCATGGAGCACCTTGGTCCTAGACTAGGGTTCCCAAAACCAACTTGGTTCCCCTTAAACAAGACCTAATTTGAATCTGGGTGAGCTCTCTCCCTCCCTGATGGATTTCGGTCCTCATGGCTACACTTGATTGTTGGAGGTTGGCCTAGTCAACAATTTACCTAGGGAACCCTATATAAACACATCCTATCAATTCATTTGAGCATATGAAGATACACTATCATTTGTGCATCTGTCAAGCATTCATCATCCATCATTCTCAAGAATTCAAAGCAACATTTTATCCTTCGAGCATTGTGGAGAAAAGTTACATCAATCTTGATGCAAGCATGTTTATTTGATTAGGTCTTTCATGTTCATGTATTTGTTATGCCATTACATTCAAAATTTGTGATTACATTCAAAGAGAATCGCATCATCAATATTTCTATCAACCATTGAAAATCTGAGGTATATCTCCTAGCATTTACTTCAGTATTTACATTATTCAATTCAAAGTTAATTTATAAACGGGTGTTTGACCCAAGGCAAACCCCTATCCACAACCCTTTCTTCTCTCTTTTTGTATGCATGGAATTGACTCGGGAGCTATACTCAAAGATTTTGATAGAATTGACGATGACAAATAGGTTCAGCTATCGAATGAGCGAAAATTAGACCGTGGAGAATAACAACTACCTAGTCCCAAAAAATCAACCCAAAATTTTGAGAACAGGTTATGAATCTCTTGTTCTACCCTAATCCATGTCTGTGGCTCTATTGGATATGTGTAGCAACCTGTTTTTATTATTTCATCTCAATTATCCCTTGTCTTACCCTAATTTCATAATTCACATCCAAATTTCAACTAGAAAGAGGGGGCAATCTAAAAACTAGTGAATCTAATCATAATTTCAGCCCTTTCCCTATTTGGATTGTGGCTAGAACTATTGGATTCACCCTTCTTTCAATGTATTGGTCCCGTAGGTAATATTAGTGGTTTTATTATCTTAATTAGTGAAACCCTAATTTTCTACACCATTACAATAATAAAGTGGAATAATACCCATAATATTAATTTAAATCAATAAAGGTCTCATAATGCATCGAGGAAAGGGAAATACTAAAATAAGTGCTAGGAAAGTTTGAAATTGGACACACCACTAAAGGTGTACAATTTACAATACTAGAACTAGGTGACTAATTTTTATGGTTTTCAATAAAGTTATCCTATTAATTTATGATTTTATTTTATTACTTCATATATATTTTCTCTTAGCATTTACTTCCTTAGTCTATTCCACTAACATTCCTTAAAATTCATAAGGATTTTGATTCCTTTTCATCTCCTATCCTCCCCTTTTCTCTTTCCAAGCTCTAGTTTTATAATATTTTTCCATTTCCTTTAAAAGTGTTAGGAAATAATTCTTTAAACCCACATTCATTTAATCCATTTCCTACATAACCTGTGAGATAAAATAATTCATACAAGCTTATAGAATCACCATCATGCAAATATCAATTGGAAAAGCCACAATATAACATAATATATACCCTAGGAAAACCTTCATAAGGGAAAAACCTAACATCCTAAAGAATACATACTCCATCATATTAATTAGCCAAAAAGAAATACAAAACACTTATGGACTTACAATGAATACCCTCAAACCATCAAGCCCTCCAATGCATTCACACGTGTCCAAGCATGAATCCGCACATCCCATGCCATGCTCCACAAATACAACTAGTGGTAAAGTAAAACCATGTGCCACAAAATCATGTGCTAAATAACCCCTTGACCCAACATTTAATATTGGGTACTAAGTTTTATCTTTTTAAATATCTTTCCCCAATATTAAATAATTACAATACAATATTACAATGTTACAATACAACATCATAGTGGCCCCAAGAATATTCCAAATGAATCTCTACATGTTACACGTCCATGTGCAACATCACATAATAAATAAAATATTACAATTATAAACATTATTATGCAAGGTCTACAACACCTTATTTCCCAACAAAAATCTTACCAACCCTACCGTTCCCACATAACTTGCCTATCACAACTCCACTTTTTTTCTTTTTCCTCTCTAATCTTGCCTTTTTTACTTCCAAACCCTATTTTTCCTTGTTTTGTTTTCCTTTCCAATTTTTCTTCAAGCTAAACTAAGATTTCCCTAAACCTATGTTTTCCTCCACAATTTTTGTCTACTTCAAATCCATATTAGTTCTCTTTTTTGTAGGAGCTCTAATACCTTTTAGGAGTTGTAGACTCCAACATCACCTACAAAAACAATTATGCCTTCCACAAGAGAGTATGCAAGATAATGAGCTTGATTGAATATTATATGGGGTATGATCAAATTATGATCAATGGGATATATTACAATGTACAAGAGCCTTGCTTATTATATAGACAAGGTGTGATGCAGTATGGCTAGGTCCCTTGAAGCAAATATAAAATTCCTAGGTAACTAAAAGTAAATGAGGTGAACATGACCTCATTATGACTAACTTATAGAAATGAAACCTTGGACCTAAGTTAACTTAACATGTGGATATGTCCCCTTACTAGGAAAGTACAAGGTATAGGACATTTACTTGGTACAAGACATTGTTCACTCTAACATTTTTCCATGTTTCATTGAGTATTTGCAATCTATCCCCACCCTTATTTGCATGATCTCCTCTTTACCATTGTTCATTTCACAATAGGTTTTGCATATTTATTCTTTGAATACAAATGACTTCTTAGCATAGATTATATTTTCATATTATAAGTCATCATATTTTTTAGTGCACATATTTTATGAAATCCCACAAGAGAATTGATTAAGACGTATTCTCCTCTAACTATTTTTTTATAGGGTCTTCATATATTTGGATGTTGTAGTTCAAATATGAAAAAATAAAGATAAAACTGATTCTTTTTAGAAGTGACCTTAGAATCACCCAAGGAACCTCTATGCACATTTTAGAAATTTCTATGATACTAGACAAGGTTGACCAATTAGGAACATGTGTGCTTGGAGGTTGTGTCTTCTTGATAAAATCCTTAATTTTATTAATTTTTGGTTCAATTGTGTAGTGGTAAGCTTCGTTTAGTGTATGCACCCCACATCCACTCATAAACTAGTAAAAAGTTTGGTGAAAAGTGTTTAATCTTTAAATTTTCTTTCCATTTCTATCTAGTAAAATGTTATACCATTTTATGTTGGTTTTACTATTTGTTTTGGTAATTAGGTGTCTTTTTTAAGGATACTCTTATTTATTGTTACCTCGTAGCTAGGTGAAATAATTTTGTTTCTCTTTCTCCTTTATTTTGTTTTTAATTCTTCTTAATGATACTTTCCTCCAATTTCATATCTTCTTTCGATATCTAATAGATGCCCACTTTTGGGAGGCCTATATACACTAACATAGACCTCCATAAAAGAGCTCAAGTTTGTACCATCTCCCAAGAATAGGCAGCCCCCACAAGAAAATTGTTGCTAGATCGAGTGTAGGTCAATACCAAGCTATTAGGTTGAGTGTCCTTCGTAGAGTGATTGTGTCCTTTTGATTACAAAGCTCTAGAATTAGAGGACAACATCTTAACACATTATAAGAATTTTCTTGTTAATTATCTTCTCTCCATAGGTACACCTAAGCTCCATTTTCTCCTTTTAAGTACTTAATCATTAACTTTTCAAATTCTCATTTCTTGGTAGTATCTCTTGTTGATTTATTAGTCTTAGCTTTATAATTGTTAATTGATGTTGCGCTCGTTGGAGATATTTTTGGCACAAAAATTCTTTGTATGATAATCATAAACTAAAAACATCCAACAATTTTTTCCTCCATCTCCTTTTCTTTCTAGGTTCTTTCACGTAGGAAGAAATTAGGTCATTTAGGATCTACTAGCTTCACCAACATGTAAAGGAGTATTTGTCACAACCTTCCTTTATCACTTTTGGATTTAAATCACAATTTTATTTTATCTTTGGATAAGTTATTTAAATGATTGAGTAAATGTTATAAAAAGAATGAAAAATAATAAGACACACATACACACATGGAAAATACACATTATTTTTATTTATTTAATTTCCACATCCAATTATGGCACATGTTGTAGGAAGAATAAGAAGCTTCTAGAGGATTCTCCACCACCTTGCATGTAACTCCTCCACTAAGTCTAATCAATTTGCATGAAGTCCAAAATTGGGAAAGAATCTCCTTTTTAATTAAACTTTCTAGATAGTGGAATGGAGGGAATTTTCTTATAAAATTATATGCAAGTTTCAAAGAGGGGAGTTGATTATGTTTTGAAGGAAATTTTCCAAGTTTTAGAAATAGATCTTTTTGGTAGTCTCATTTTCGTTGCAGGAATTTTAAGTTGTTGTTTAGGATTTCTCTCAAGTTGCAAGGAAGGATCATAAGGTAGCTAGTGGATTCAACATCAAGCTTGATAAACCAGGTTCTCTCCTCGTTGTTTATCTTTACATTTACTTATGAGGAATTCATATTATCAATAGTTATAGATCTTCCTTTATATAAAGAAACTCTTTTATTATATTTTAAATCTTTTATTGAGGATAAATAGTAATGATGATGCTTTCATATAGTGCATGTAAAATATAGTTATTTAAATTATTTTATTTCCCTCAAGAAAATATGCACATGATCTTGCTTTTGTTTTTCTTCTAAAAATTTTAGCAAAAGAAAATCATATTCCTTTATTTGTTTAAAATCTCTTTTTCTGAAATCAAAATTCTTCCTGTGTGATTTGAATCTTTATTCCTCCCTCTGATTCTTTTCTCTGGTTCTTCGAATGGAAATCCGAATCTCATTCTTTAATCCCTCTGTGATTATCTTTAAAATCTCTCTGTGATTATCTTTAAAATCTCTTTGTGGTTATCTTTAAAATCTCGCTATGATTATCTTTAAAATTCTTTGTGATTATTTTTAAAATCTCTCTATGATTATTTTAATCTCTCTGTGAATATTAATTAAAATAAAATCTCTCTGTGAAATGAGTTGAATAAAATCTCTGTGAAATGAGTTGAATAAAATCTCTCTGTGAATATTGGTTGAAACTTTGTGAATATCAGTTGAATAAAATCCTCCTGTGAATACTGGAAACGAATTCTAGAAATAAACAATTCCCCTGTGAAATCTGGAACAAACCTCCTACCTGTGAATGCTGGAATAAGCTCTCTCTCTCTCTCTCTCTCTCTCTCTCTCTCTGTGTGTGTAAATGTCAACCTCCTGTTTACTGTAGAATCAATCTAAAACAATTGTTTGGTCATCTATTTTATCCACGTTCTTGTTTTCATAAATAAATTATCTTTTGTTTTTATATATCATTAAGTAATTGGGAATATGAAACCATATATATATATATATATACATATATACATATACATATATATATATATATATATATATATATATATCTATATATATATATATATATATATGTATATATATATATATATATATATATGTATATGTATATATATATATATGTATATGTATATATATATATACATATATACATATACATATATATATATATATATATAGACATATATACATATACATATACATATATACATATATGTATATATATACATATATATATATATATACATATATGTATATATATATATATGTATATGTATGTATATAAAGAAAGTTTATATTAAAATGTATTAGTGTTGCATTATAATTATATTAATTTTATTTCAAGTTAAAATATTTTAATGCTGCAAGTAATTCACGGACTTCGAAAATTATTTGCATGATGCACAGAGACGTCAGGGGCGGCAGTTATTGTAACCATCGGAGGGGACAGTGGTACCCCCCACTACCCCTGCGGTCACTGTCACGGCAGTGGCCGCAGGGGAGTGGAGGGGCCCATGGTGTCCCCTCAACCCTGCGGGACTGTGCATGCAGGACCGCAGGGGTGATGGGACCCCGTGGTCCCCACCCCCCCTATTGATTATTAAACATTAATCATTCGCCATGTTTTTTTTTGTCGTTATATTATTTAGTTTTGTTTTTTTGATAAATGTATAAAATACAATTTAGAAATTAATGTATAAATTGCAAATTTGAAATCGTTAATTTTCTTTTCCTTGGTATAAACTTTAAGTTATTAAATTAACTTACAAAATTAATAAATATTGGGGATTATTGAGGAATGAATTCATGATTAACTTATCTATAATAAATACTTGTAAATTGTATTATATCAAATGTTATAATTAGAATCATTCGATCTATTAAGATCCATTGGGCACTTAGTTGGCATTAAGCAAATAATTCACATTAATATGATTTGAACCAAATGCCTAAATTTAATCGCTATTTTTGGATTGTTTAATCATGCATGCAAATTACTTATAAATTAATTACATTTATTGACGTTTTCATGCAAGTTGCACTATTCTTATAGCATGCAAATTTCTTATAGATTAATTACATTTATTGACGTTTTCATGCAAGTTGTACTATTCTTATAACATGCAAATTACTTATAGATTAATTACATTTATTGGCATTTTTTTTCACATGTAATTATTAATATGCAAGTTTCATGATGGTCATTGTTATGCAAAGTTATATTTCAAGTTTTGAGTAATAAATAATGTTAGTCATGGTTTTTATTCCATGTAATTCTTCAAGTAGTTATTTCAAGTAATTGAGCTTTGCAATGTCTAAATTCATAATTATTTTTCAAGCACGATGTTTATCATAAGTCAGAAAATTAAATAAAGGAAGTTGGAAAATCAAAACCTAGTAGTGTTCAGTATATACAGTGCCTCTGGGTCACGCTTACGGGTAATGTCGTGGTGTTGAACTACTGCACTTAACGCCTAATAAAGCTACATCAACGACGTCTATGGCATCATCCCTATAAATCGTCGGGGAGTAATAAGGGACACTTGGAAGTTAAAATCCAAGGGGCGGGTAATCCCCCTTGGATCGATAATTTAATAAGATAATTCTAAACGATCTTTCATCCATGAGTTAAACTATAGTAAACCCCTATAGGGATGTTGAGTGAAATGCTTTTATGAAATTGTTTTAATCTTGAAGATTGTTGTCGATTGACAATTGGTCAAGGGTGACGCTCATGATAAGAATTAGGATCTAGTTGTTTTAGGCCACAAGCAATAGGCCATCTTGAGTCTTTGCTTAAGCGCTACCATCGTGGGTAGCAACCGCAGAGAAATTATCTGGGACATTGACCCTAGAAAGGGTTGCACACCCACTAATCAGTTTACATCAAACCATAGAATAGAAAATAGAACTACATACTTTACGCCTTGATCCCGTGCCGAAGTGGGTATGTAGGCAGTCTTGGGACGAAGTTGTCCCTCGTACTTAGGCGTTCGTGGGTGGGGTCTAGGCTTGGTAGAAGAAAGAATGAGTAAGAATCCTATTTTGAAAGATAAGATAATTAAATTGGAAAAAGTAATTCAATGCATACTTGGAAGGAATCCCATATGGATTCGCTTGACTTCCCGAGGCTTTAAGCCAAATTCCGAGGCGGAATTCAAGCTTGTATTATGTTATTTAATTACTCATAAGGATGGCGACCTTGGTACACTTCTGTTAGAAGAGTGTAGTACTTAGTGAGTGGCTGAAGACCCGAATGGTCCCGATGAGTCTAAGTCTCTGGCCAGAGCACCTCCTATCCCAATTGGATAGATGCCTACCTAGTATGGGTAGATGCCTATCCCGTATTGGATAGATGAAATCTTATGCCTACCCCATATGGGTAGATGCATATCCCGTATTGGATAGATGAAATCTTATGCCTACCCCATATGGGTAGATGCCTATCCCATATTGGATAGATGGAATCTTATGTCCTATATGGACAAATGCCTAACCCATATGGTTAGATGCTCATCTCGGATGGATGAATGCCTAATCCAAATGGATGGATGCCCAGAGTATGCAATTGAATCAAACACAATGATTAAATTAAACAAAAAAAAAAGAATGGTAAATTTTGTTGGGTTAATTAAGGTGGGTTATTACAATATTTTTTTCTCCTAGGTTAAGCATACACTAATCAAATGAAATGGTTATAACTTACCACAAATCAACTCAAGCTAATAATAGTGTTGTGGTATTTTTGTGTGCTAATGTAATAGATTAAATGTTTAATATACAAAAGTAAATGCAATGAAATATTAAGAATGAATTATCTTTAATACGATGTAGAATTTTAAGTTGTCTTTGACCTAAAAATGTTGTCTATCTACTAGTGTAATGTATTGGACTGTATGTTGAGATCTATCTAAGATTGAGTCTACAAATTAAGGTATTTTTTGCATCTATGGGCCATTTCTTTGTACATGGATTTGATCCTACTCATTATGTACTTCTACTATACTACACATTTGATTGGTCTGTCATTACTTTTCTATTTTTTTAGATTAAAGATTGGTAGTATTTAAAAACACTTTGGAGGCCTGCCATTGTGTTACAAGAGGACATGTGCAGCTAGGTCAACTCTTGGAAATATGTGTAAAAGTTTGACAAATAGTTAAGGAGCACCCTAGAACGATGTATAGAGATATGTTGCTTGTTTTAATGCACAAAGCTAAAGTTTTTCACCCTTATTTACTCCTTGAATGCTTCTAGGATAATAGAGCATGATCAGATGTGAGAGGATCCAGAAGGGATCAAAATGAATGCCTTTAAATACAAACACATAATATCAATTTGCACGTGTGTTTAGCTGGCTCACAACAAATAGGATAATAATGGATTAAATTTAAATTTAAATTTTGAACAAGAAGAGGTTGAATCCATGTTTGTGGGGTTGACCTTATGACTAAAAAAATGACCTAAGATAGACAAGGCGGGAAATAAATATTCAGATATGAATGGTAGAACAAATAAAGAGTGCATAAAAAATTATGTAAAGATAAATTAGACACAAATAAATATATAGAAATTTATGTCTATAAAATGAATAAAGATAAAAAAAATAAATTTAAAAACCACCACCTTTGTACAAAATTACATATTACCTATTATATATATATATATATATATATATATAAAATAATGTGAATATGTAAAATTGAATATGCAAATTTTAATCCATTTTTTTCTTAGGATTTTTAGCTTCTTATCTTTGTATGGAAATAAAGTGCCCCCTAATTAAAAGCATATGATACGCTGTCTTCCTTTATGTAGGATATGGGATGCATAAGTTTTTTTATGAGATTTTTTTTTTTAATATAAAGAGAATATTTAAAAGCACGAAGCTTCTATATTTTAATGGGCTCCAAAAATTATCGGTCAAGCAATGCTTCTTAATTATATTAATTATTGAACTTTAAATTTTTTTAAATTTCTTTAAGAGGTATTATTGATAAAAGTATTCATATTTTAGTGAAAAGATGATTTCTAATTTAGATGTACGTTCTTTCATAATATTCTAATATATTATATAAAGATGGAGATGCTAATATCTATAAAATCTAATTATTTTTATTAAAAAAAAAGTGAGATTGAATTGTGATATTTTATAATAAAAGTTGCAATCAACCTGTTTAAGATAAAAGTTTTTCTTAGTTATCCAATTAAATAAATTATAGTCCTATTTCTACTTATTGAAAATTTAAGGAAGGTGATTGATACATTAATAATATGGTCACACCAGTTTAACATCATGTAAAATAAAAATAAAGAACTTTTAAAGGTTAAAATGTTTAAGATGTTGGGTAATGGTGAAATTTGCATATTCGTGACAATTTCTATCTAGTTAAGAGAATGGCTCAATGCAATCACATATCAACAAATGGTGTACTCTTATGTGAAGTTGAAGTTGGGCTCTTTCTGCTATGTTATCAATTATTTTCATTACGTCAATCCACATACATTTATCCCCACTTTATCTACACACGCATGTATTGATCATTCATCCAATTTATTTATTTATGTCACATTTTCACACACTAGTTCCTAAATATTCCATTACCACATCGACTTTAGCATCTACCTTTGAATTTGACCCCTAAAATTTTACAATTCAAAATCAAATTTTAATTGACTCTTGCCCATTCCTTTTATACCTAGATCCAACTAAACACACATTGCATAATTTATTCCTCCATCCTTAAATTTATAAGCAATAATGCATTCATTTGGCATCATATGCATATTTGATTGTTCTGAGAAATTATTTACATAAAGTTATATAATCATTTCAAGGCATCTACATGTTTGAAGTTGGTTATTTACATGATCCTATCTTGCCTTATAAAGCTGCATCACCTAACAGACTTATTTATAATGGAGGAGAATTTATGTACCTTTACTAATATCTTCAATCCATGTGTTTTTCATTATTCTCATTTGATATGTCTTACTTGTTTGTCCAATTATGCATGCATGGCACTTATTAATTTACATAATTCATGTACTTATATGCTTACATCATATTTTCTCTTCATTATTGTTTTCACTCTCCTTCCAATTCCTTATATCTAATGCATAAATCAAATTGAAGGAGGGGCATATTCTTTCACTAACATATTTATTTAAGGATGTAGGTAGTTGTACGTGCTTATATGCAAAAAAAAACATTACTGGTTGGTCTCTACTATATACACAAGGTTGGCATTGTATATCAATGCATTCATCTTAATTGGAACACCCACACAAAGTAACCTAGTATCCTAAGAAGGGGCTCATTTAATTATTGACCAAGGATGCATCTACTTCGATGATGTTGGCACTATATGTGCAGCAAAGGATTCTTAAGCCATCTATCAGTTGCATAAGGGAAATACTATCTAACAGAAGCATAAACAATATTGGAATGGAAATCTCATTTATATAGCAGTTGTTGTAGGTAACTTGAAAAGTGACTTAACAGTGGTTGTGGGTAAACAGTACATTGAATTGCAACATGGATTGTAATTATTAACTATAATAACATAACATTAGAAGTAATTAATAATAATTCTAAAGAAGTAACAATAATCCAACTAATACTTGTTAGACAACTCAAATAACCAGAGGACAACTGAGAGGGGGGGTGAATCAGTTGTCACCGGATTATAGAACTTTAAGCATTCAAAACCTTATGACCGAAACACATAAACTCAATACCGGAATTCATAAAACAAATACCGAAATAACTGATATAGCAATTAAACATAAACATAAATCACATAACAGTTACTATCCATCCAAAAAACATGACACCAAGATTTGTACGTGGAAAACCCACTAAAGGAAAAAACCGCGGTGGAAAGCCTACCCACAGTCAAATAATACTTTTGTACTAAGTATGTGATACAATATGAGGGGCCTGCATATGCAGGAAGGCCAACAAGTTAACAACCTAGAGCGCACTGCTCATCACAAAAGGAGCCTCACTGACTACAAAATAAATCCAGACTACAATCTAGAATGAAGATTGAACTGCAAAGATATCATCTCCTATGCTTGAGATAGTTTTTGTTAAGCTCAGTACCAAAGGTCTTAAACCTCTCTTACCAACCCAATTCGATCACCTATGATCGACCAAAACTCCTGCATATGATTACATAATTATTTGCACACAGATAGTCCTATATCCCATTACCATGATCTACAAAGAGATCTTACATCCTATTTATACCAACCCGGGGACCTAAAAAATTAGGTCAGTCACCTAAAAGATAATACAATGAATTCATAACATAAACCCGCAATCCAATTATCAACCAAGTTGACTTAGGCCGAAAAAAATGTAAACCAATCATTAAATCCCATCGGTAACGCATCGGGAACATCCTCCAACACGTTACATAAATCGGTCCATAACCTAGATAACGTCAGACCCAAAATAGGTTGCCATAAACCAAATCCAACACCACCGATCAATAGGAACACGAACATGATGACCATCAGCATCTTGAGAACCATCTAGAAGCCGCACCAACACCACTTATCACATGCATCAAAATATCTTCAACAAAACTCTGTCGGTAAAACCCTTACCGGTGACCAAAAGTCTTACTATAACAAATTATAGCATCTAAGTCATCAAATCTTGAACCAAATGATCATGATACACATCTGAATAGCATGAATGACAGATCCAAAACAATTCCACAAACCAAAGCATACCAGATCAATATCATAAACCAACCACTCTACTGGAACCAACCGAAAACCAGTAAACAACCAAAACAACCGGTGTTGACATCAATGACAAAACATCAATGCAACACATAATCAATTCTCCAATTGTACGTAACTTGAAAAGTGACTTAACAGTGGTTGCGAGTAAATAGTACATTGAATCGGTTGCAACATGGATTGTGATTATTAACTATATTAACATAACACTAGAACTAATTAATAATAATTATAAAGAAGTAACAATAATCCAACTAATACTTTACATAAATAAAATTTACTAACTATAAAGAAAGAAAAGGAGAATTATACTACCTCAAGTGGCCCTTGCTTGAGAAAATGCAATCTCGAAAAAAAATAGTATGTTAACTCAAAGTGTAACAATCATTTCTTTATTCATATTCATCAGTTCATAACAACAACAACAACAATATTCAAAGAGCCTACACAAATAATCTAGAGACTTGAATCTAGTCTGCGTCATACATAAATGTTCAACTACTAAATTAATCAAAAGATGATGAAGAAGTTACTCAAACAAAAATATCTTTTAAAACAGTCTAAGAGAATGGAGCATTTAGTTCTTTAGAAGTAACCTAAAACATGTGGTGTTCCTTC
The DNA here is from genome assembly GCF_030272615.1 of Cryptomeria japonica. Lineage (NCBI taxonomy): Eukaryota > Viridiplantae > Streptophyta > Pinopsida > Cupressales > Cupressaceae > Cryptomeria > Cryptomeria japonica. The sequence goes on from NC_081410.1 coordinate 652,234,794, forward strand.
ATAGGACAACTTATTTCGAAAGGAAACTACAACATCAATTAATTCTAGTAGGAGTCCTAGTCTAGAGTGGACTCTTTATTAAATGACAACGTCAAATCAAGAACATGTGTAGATGCATGGAAAGGAAGTATGAGGTATTTCCTCATCATTCTTTAGGCCACTACAATTCCTCTATGTGTTTAATTGTCAGACAAAGTCTATAGTGCTTCAATATGGCCACATCTCAATTAATAATCCATTGTCTGCTTCTACACAAACAACAGGCTGAGTCTTGCTTTGGTTGTAGGTTGACCGTGATCCCTCAAACTGCACGTTAGTTCCTTGAGACAACCATTCATCCACATAAATAATCATTTATAACATATTGACAGTATATCAATCATAAAAAAATACATAGAATATTCATATATCAACATGTCATATATATCATTAGATGGATGAAAGTATGGTTCATGATGTAGTTAAAGCATATAAAAAGCAATAAACAAGTAAAAACATGACAATCCCAAGCCTAATCAATTATCATGTTGAAATGGATGTTGACCATATGATATGCTCATACCATCATAATATTGGTGCATTGGAAAATTTTCACCCTTCTCTTTCTCTTTTGTACACACACATTTTTCGTAGACATTCATATTGGCTTATGATTGTACTAATATCTACTTGTACAACATAAGCTATTCATTGTAAATATTTTATTTATTTTACAAGTTCCTCTAGAGTATGCATTCTGAGAAGGAATACATGAAGAGATTGAGTTGGATTAATTAATTTGTATGGACCTAATATCATTTTATACATAAATATTTAATTTTATGTGTGATTGTGTGTATTGATTACTTTGAAATAAATGCATTTTAGAATTGAAATACTCTTCAAAGTGGGAACAAAATGTAATGCTGAAATTTACATACCATATCAATTCACATTTAGTTTTGGACCCATCTCGATGGGATGGAAAGTAATACAATTACATATAAATAAATGACACATTCTTGTGCAAATTCAAACTCATTCATTGATCCTTAATCCATCCTCATTTACAAATACTTCCAACTATTCAACCTTATCCATCCTTATTATTTGTTTCAATGTGTTGATTCCACACCTTGATATCCACACCTCCTAGTCTAAAGACAATCTTATGGTATGCAAGTTTGCTCTCACACCACACATAATTGGCCTCTAAAATTTAAAAATTTAAATTCAAAATATATTGACTCCCATCTACTTAATTCGTCATTATGAGTTGAATTGATCAATATTTTCACTATTTATTGCTATCTATTAGTATTTGAATTCATTCAATGTGCATTAATCGACATCTATAATTTATAAGGAGAAATCAAGGGCATAAGTCTAATCATTCTAAGATTTTTTGTATTTGGAGCACTAAAATGAACCTAAACCTACATCAACTCCATTGTAGATGTCTACATGTCTAAGATTGTTGTTTTAAATATTCTTTCATCACTATGAAGCTAGTATAATCAAGGAGATTGGCCTAGAATAAAATGAACCTTACAATTTGAAATTTTTCTTTAGGTATTTTCAATACCACCAATCCTTACACTTAATTCAATATTAGATACAACAATGAAATAGTTTCTAGCATTCTACAATCACCTAGATCAATCTTATGAGATTCAAGTCATTTTCATGCATTGAGTCAATATTGTAGAGAGATATTAGCCCTAGATGGCACAAATTTGACCGTTAAAGAATTTAGTGACTAGTTTAAATCCAAGTGATTGATAAATAAGGTGGTTATGCCAATCTTTACCCTTTATAAATATATTTCATTTGATATTAATATCTAAAACATACAACTTTCATTTAATTCAATTATCAAAGGATGAGCTACAACTTTAACATGTGAAGATCACTCAGACAAAGATATCAACATTAACAATGTGAAAAAATAAGTAAAAAAGCATGGACAAATATAAAACAACACAATTACCATAGAGGAACCCGCTTTAGGTTAATTCTAATAAGGAAAACTCCCTATTTCACTAAGAAATAAGAAATCGTAGAGATTACAATGATCAATATAGTTCAGAAGAATCCCTATAAAAATGTTTTAAAAAGCTCTCAATTTCCTCAACAAAACTTCCTTGCTCACACAAACTTTGCATACAAAAATAATTTATCATAGTAGCTCCCAAATTACCCATCATTTATCTAACCTCCTTCCAAACATTAAAATAAGCATTAAAAAATCCCACAAGCTCCCTGTTGTTAGAATTAAGGTTAAATGCTAAAAACCAAAGCATCATTTTAATGGAATGTGATAACTCACTTTTCAACATTTTAGTTAAATATGACATGTTCCATTTTTTATTTTTATAATGTTATAATTGTATTGGTAAGAACTAATAAAATAGTATTGATGTGGAGACCCTTTAACCATATCAATCAAACCCTAGCTCCATTACCTTTGTTATTCTCTTCTCATCTTTTGTGAAAATAATGTGGCTTCGAATTTAACCGGGTGTGGGGGAGCACATCAAATTATTTTGGATTTACACTTTCTTTGGTTGAGTGCACGGCATAGGTATATATATATATTTTTTTTTTGGCAAAAGCACACAAACTCGCCCAACAAGCAAAGATGCAAAACTACACGTTAAAGATTGTGTGTAGACAAAGAAAAGTATATGAATGGGAAAGTATTGGAGGATGAGAGCTTGGTCCCACTAATTTAATTAAAAATATTAAATAAAACATGGTATTGTTATTATTTTTTAAAATTTTGAGTAAGATGTTCGAGAGTGAATTTTAATTTTTTTTTTTTTTTTTTTCGCATATTTTTGTCAACTTTTATTTAATGATATCAAGTTTCTACAATCTATAGTAACTTAATGTAGTGCTTTTGGATTCGATTGTGCTTCTTGATGAGGAAAAAAACTCTCTAACACAATCGAATTCAGTAGCATTACATTAACTTTTATTTAGTTTGGGAGAATGGTTTAAAGTAATGTTTTCTCTTGTGTAAAATTGCCCTCTTCTTCTTATATCATTATTTTTATTATATTCATTTTCAATTTATCTATACACTTTTTTTGGATAATTCACACAATTGGGTTATCTATCACTCCCATCCACATATCAATTCATAAATATTTCATTACCACTTTAATTTTAGTATATTATTATCGTGGATCAATCTATTAGGTACAAGATTGATTATAAACCCACAAACCTAACTCCTAAGATTTCAAAATTCAAATTCAAATTTTAGTCCTCTCGTCCATTCCTTTCTTTCCTAGAGCCAACTAAACATGCATTTGTGTGATATTTTTATTTCCTTGTATTTATAGACAACCAATTGCAATTATTTGACATCATTTTATATATTGTTGTTCGAGGCAATTGTTCACATGTCATCCTAGGAGAACTTCAATTGGAGCACATAACATATAATACTTCTCTTTTGTATTATATAACATCACTATCCTTATTGTACTCATGATGTTCTATGCTATAGATATGAATGTCGTAGGTGAAAACACATAGTTGTGTTCCATTTATGGGACAAAGCACAAAAATGAGTCTAGGAAAGCAAAAAAGATTGAACACCTTTGAATGAAAGTTTTTCTTTGAGTGAGTGTCCTTAATTCAAGGTATAAGGCTTACCACAAGAAAATATGGTTCAAATAAAGGGAGTTTCAAATGGAGGACATTATTTTTAAATACTTAAAAAATATATTTAAAATCTACATGTAAAATCTTAAAAAGCATTAGTTCATCATCTTTAAAATCTTGACAGCTTCTTTTCTATAACTGACAAAAACTGAAAAAGTGGTCAAGAATAATAATTTAAGTGTCCTTTCTATACCATAAAGTGGAACACACCTTTATGCTTCCACTTTGACTAATTAATCTGAAATCTCTACCTCCTACTATGGTTGTTAAACCATCATATGAAGTGTGGACGAGTAAACGCCCCTTTGTTTCACACATTATAATTTTTGGATCTAAGGCTTTTGTTTATGGGTTTAAAGAAAAATGACTTAAGTTGGATTTATTAAACTAACCAATGTATTTTTACTAGTTCTAATTATAGTCTTAAAGGTTATAAGCTCTCGGATCTTCTAACCTTCCAATTGGTTAATTCTAGAAACATGATTTTTAAGAAACTTGGAGTTAAATTTAATTGGGAGTAGACAAAAGAAAAGGGAAAAAAGGTGCATTTTGAAACCAAATTATAGAAATAGAAAATACATAACTAGAAGAACACCAAGTTAGATAGGACGGTGTAAAGGAAGAAAAAGTTTGGATTCAAAGAGTTTAAAGGAATAATAACAAGAGCGTCTTATTACACCTTTAAAAAAAGTCCATAAGTAAATCATACAAATTGATAGGAGTAGCCCTCCACATCTCCATTGTGTATTTGTTTTATCTTGTACTAATAATGAATCTAGATCTATGAAGGAAGCTCTTTATTCAAATGAGTGTAATTCTTGAATGAAAGCCATAGACAAGTGCAAGACTTGAGATCTAGTTGAGTTGCTCAATGAAAGGAATCTCATAGGTTAGAAATAAATATTTAAGAACATATTTAGAGCAGAAAAACTATTAGAAAGGTTCAAGGCATGGCTAGTGGCGAAAGTGTACTCCCTAGTTGAAAGAGTTGATTTTGGTAAAACTTTCTTTTTTCACAAAACTAATTTCTATTACATTCCTAATTTCAATTAGCGTTACTTATGATTTAGAAGTAGAGCAAATAGAACTAAAACTGGTTTTATCCATGAGTATCTTAAAGAATAAATATATGTAATAACATGATGGTTTTATGGAAAATGCAAAGGAGAACTTAAACAAGCATTGTTCGATTTGAAGTAGTTATCTCAAATGTGGTATTCATTTGGAATTAATTAATAATCGATTGTCGATAATTATCTTCTATATTTTTTATTATAAAAGCAACAAAACAAGGGTGTTGGCCCTATACAAACCTAGGTTGATCAGGCCACTAACAGTAGGTCACAAACAAACCACTCTTGGTAAACAAAGGCCAAAACAAACCTTTAACAACACACTATCGGTATAGCTAGGAAACCACCCCAAGGGTGGGAAGAAAAATCACTCACAATTCGGGGAAGAGTTTGGCAGGAGGAAGAACTACCTTTTCACCTACAACTAACAACAATCCAAGCAATACTATTGTTAATAACATCATTATGAGTGGGATCAATAGGAGAAATCCCCTTAGAGATTATGTCAACACTTGGAGCACACTACAGATCATCAACTTCCAAAGACTGGAGCAAAACAGGAGCAACAAGAGTGGAATTCACAAAGCCAAAAGAAGCCACACTAGTAGCAAGAGGCAGAGTAGGATCCACTAGGTAAGAGTAGGCCACACCAATAGTAGGAGGCTCAACATCATCCTAGGAGGATTCATTAACCCCCTGTGAAAATTCATTAGAAGAATAAATCGAAGCCTCGACAACGAAGTGATCACCATTAGCATCCTTCCACCAAGTAGCAGTTCCTTAACGATGAAAGAGAGAGATAAATTCATAGCTAAGTGACCAGTTGAGAAGCATCTACAACATTGAAAAGGGAGGTACTCATAATCTGACAACTGAGTTCATGACCTATCCCCAACCATAAGAACCACATCCCCAGGGAGAGGCATAGAGATGTAAATGTCGATTAAAATGTGAGCAAAAGTAGAATGACCCATGAATGATGCGGTATCATCAACCTTCAAGAAACGTTTGATAGAGTTGCCTATGGCGTCACAACAATAATTCTCCCAAAAATGAAGGGGAAGATTGTGAAGACGAACCCACACCGAATGCACATTGAGTGGTTTAGTAAGAGGGTTAAAAGAAGTTGTTTGGGGTTTGACCAAGAGAGAGAGAGAGAGAGAGAGAGAGAGAGAGAGAGAGAGAGAGAGAGAGAGAGAGAGAGAGAGAGAGAGAGAGAGAGAGAGAGAGAGAGAGAGAGAGAGAGAGAGTTAACTCCCCAAACCCATAGCTTGCTCAACACCAAGTCACGATTATCATAAAAAGAAAAAGAAGCAATAAAAAACCCTTAGCACAAGGAAAAAGCTCAATGTTACCGACAACCAAGGGCTTCCAAGAATCCATCACCCAACAATGTAGATCAAGGACAGAAGGATGGAGACCAACAAATCTACACACCAACCCATAGCTCTTTATTAAAGGAATATTAAAGAATTATCTTCTATGTTGATGACATGATCTTTATTGGAAATATTAAAAAAATAATTAGGGAGTTCAAAACTCAATTATCTAGTGTTTTCAATATGAAAAAGTTGAGGGTTGTGAAATACATTCTAGGTATAGAGATCAACAAGGATTGAATTGGTAGAAAGATTTGGCTCACTCAGAGTATATCTAAACTATCTTGCAACAATTTTTTATGCAAGATTGTAAGCTAGTAAGTACTCATTTTTACGTATTGGTACTAAGTTATCATTACATTGGTGTCTTCAGTAAAATGATGATTCACATACATGTTTAGTACTCTATATGCTAGTGCCATAAGTAGTCTAATATATGAATGGTTTGTACAAGACCAAATATTGTCTAAGCAATGCAAGTTTTTAACAAATTTATGTCTAGCCTTGATAAAGAATGATGGACTTATGTAAAATGGGTTTTCAAATATTTGTGAGAGACTTTGTATTATTATATTTACTATTGTGGGACTGCTAATGTGGGTGGGTTGTTTAATATACATGATTTTGTTGATTCAACTTGCATTATTTTTTTATAAAGAAGTTGTTAATATGATGAGTAAGAAACAATTGATAATTGCATTATCCACTACAGAAGTAGAATAAATTAGTACAACACATGTCTATAAGGTAGCGTGGTTATTGAGATTGTGTTTAGATTTTGACCTCGAGTGTAGACGAATCAAGATTAGATCTCAAAGTTAGACTACCATATATATACTGAAGATCTTGGTGTATCATGCTTACATGAATCATAATCATTTTCATTATCACTTTGTCTATTAGATGATTGGCAATAACATGGTTGTGATATAGAAGGTTGGCACCCTGGTTAATATTGTAGATTCTCCAATTAAGTCAATAAGAATGGATAAATGTCATTAGTGGGGAGAGGTCATGGGCCTCGCCTCTTTTAGCACCTGATTTATATTTTAATTTTATTTTTTCTCTTGCAATGTAAACATAAGTGATGGAATGTTAAAATAAGGGGCTTCATTCATGTTGCAATTTTAAGTCAAAATTAATTGCATTTAATTATGTAGATGATAAATAATGTGTGGTCTCCAAACATATTAGAGAGAACAAAATAAAATGCTCGTGCGCAGATGAATACATTATTTTTTCTCCAAGATACTTAAGAGTCTCAAAACATCTTTTTAATTTGATGAATATAGCACAAATAATGAATGACTCAAGGAATGCGTAAGATTGGGACCTTAATCAAACTAAGCATTGTGACAATGTCGGTGACATCTATGATGTACAAAAGAGGTCTAAAAAGTGTAACATGTGTAAGAGGAATTAGAAACTACTTCATGACATTTGGCCATAATTAGATTTTTGTTGTGGATCATAGTTTTGATTCATTGGTTTGGTTACCACTTGATAGCTTCTTGTTTTTAACTTTTCTATATATTATAAGCATGCAATATTAAATTATAAAGTTCATTTGTAAATACTTTTCTGGTGTTAAAACTATAGTTGAGAGGGATAAATGGATTGTATTTTTGTACTAAATTGTTTAAAATATTAAAACCTAAGTCTTTTTGGATGGAGTTTTTTTTCACAACAATTTCTCCATATATATCTCATTTCTTTACAATTCATATATTATAAATCTATTGATTTTTACTTCTTTTTTCATTATTTAATTGATATAACGCATTGACTTAATCACATTGTAATTAGATGAGACCTCTACATGTTAGTATTTCAATTGTGTAATTCTCAGATTTAACCTTACTTTTTTTGTTAATCTAATCCATGTTGATGAATCATTCTAGGAAAATCTAAGTCGATTGTGGATCATATTAATCATTGAGAATTGTTAGAAATTTATTGAATGAAATCCACACACAAATAACTTTCATTATCATAATTCCTACAAGCATCAAACAAAACTATAATTTACATATAACTTTTTTAATCTTCTAGTGCTAGTTATATGACAACTACACTCAATAAAAAATGGAAGAAAGAGGAGTGGGGCACACTAGGATTCTCCTTGAGTAGAACATGATATTAAAAAAGTACAACGAGTAACATAATTTAAAAGGACAAAACCAAAAAACAATTGTTTTTATTTATTTTTTATATGCAATCTAATAAAAAACGTATAACATTATGGATATTTATTTGTCATTGAAAGACTAGACGTCATCCACCACTTGGTAGACCTTATTACAACAATTCTTTAACATAAAATGAGGGAAGCCCAAGCCATTACCTTGTAGTTTTAACTGTCATGGTCAATCCAAAACCGAATGGAAATAGAGGATCATAGTGACGATCCCCTATATTCATGGGCAATTGATCGACATTCTTCATCCATGTTCTTGAAAGCTTTCCTTGAAAATTGTAATCTCCAAAAATCATATCAGTCACACCTTTCCCTTCAGTTCCAGGAAGCCATGCCGCAACAAAGGCATCCATCACAGGAATATATGGTGTGATAACAAGTGGCCTTCCAGATATCAATATTACTACGCATTTCAAAGAAGTACAAACATTGTTGATTGTTTTTCCCCCATTTAATGGAATAGTTAAATTTGTATTATCCCCTCCTGTTTCAGCATAAGGTTGTTCACCCACTACCACAATACCATATGAGAACCCTTTTCTTTTGACATAGTTTGCACTTGGATTTATCTTATGAACAACTTTAGTAGAAGAACTAACAACGGATTTGATTGCTTTGAGAATTGTAGTGCCTACACAACAAGAAAAAATAGTAAGAAGTTTTGCTGCATTAATTACAACTAAAATGCTAGTTTATAAAATGGAAATCATTCTACACAATGATGATTACCTATTGTTGTGTTTCCACTTGAACCTTGCCATGAAATTGTCCATCCACCACATTGATAACCTAGATTATCAGCATGACTTCCGGCAACAAGAATTTTAGAAGCACTTTTATCTAAAGGGAGTAGAGGATCTTGGCCCCCTTCCTTTCCATTTTGTAACAACACTAGAGACTTTCTCACAGCTTCTCTTGCCAAATCTCTATGCTCCTATCGTACCAAAATATAATTTTTAAAAAACACCATAAAATTACTCTTATTCTTACTTTCAATAAAATAAATCTAAAAACATAAAAAATTAAAAAATATTTTGACTTAATTATAAATTATAAATTATAAATTATATTATAATTAATTTAAGAGTATGTTTATGAAAATCAATTGATAAACACTTAAAAATCGATATTCAACATTGAAAATATTAATAACAAGATTCCTTTGAATGATGCAATACAATATAGGTAAGGGAATAAGAGCACCTATCAAAAAACCACATTACCTTGCTACCAAGCTGTTTGACTAGGTTCAAACCTGCCATAGGATGCTCAAAAAGGCCCATGATGAATTTCACCCTCAGAATTCTCCTCACTGCATCATCTATTCTCTTCATATGTATAAAACCTCCCTTAACTAAGGAAGTCAGCTCATTAATAAAACCTGTGTAATTGAAGGGAACCATCACCTATGAAGCAAATTTGATAAGGAAAAAGTCAAGGACATGCCTTACATTAAATTAATTTAATAACCCACCATAAATCAGGCATTAATTACATCTAAAAAGCTTCAAAATTTGCTTGAACACAGTTGTATATCATTTTTTTAATAAACAAGTTGATCTAAAAATAAAAAGAGTTCCATATTAGTACCATGTCAATTCCAGCATCCACGCCTTTGAAGACTGAAAACGTATAATTAGCATCAGGGGGATCAGTTATCATATCAATACCTTCATAATCAGAAATAACAAATCCCTGCAGCCAAAATAAGGAGACATTGAAAAGTGTGTAAATCTTAAAATTTGATTTTGTATATCAAGTAAATGAAAAGTACTCAAAAGAAAAATTAAGATTAATAATGAAATGATTCTTTACATTGATCACGGACACATTAAACACAACATACCAACTATTAAATAGACAAACTAGTAAAATTTATCACAAATATACCATAATCATACCTTGAAACCAAGTTGCTTCTTGAGGACACCAGAGATAAGCATACGGTTAGCATGCATCTTCACCCCATTCCAACTAGAATAGGAAACCATGATCGTGGAAACCCCTTTTGCAATAGCATCGAAATAGGGTTTCATGTGGATATTGCGTAATCCTTTATAACTGATTCTACTGTTGTTCCCATTGATTCCTTTGGTAGTGCCTCCATCACCCACATAGTGTTTGGCACATGCTGCAACATTTGACCTAATACACCATTCCATGTAATAAACTTATTAATCAAAAAAGAAAAATGCTTGGATTCCAATTTTGTAAACAGCCAAAATGCCAGCAAAATATAGAAGACTCCAATGGAGATGAGTAAGAAAATATCCACTCATTAGATATATTCAATGAATCACATTTTAAGTAGGGAGAGGGATGGAGCTTACTGCCCTGCTACAAAGGGAAACCCCTTTGTAGCATTTGGAGGAAGGTGCCCCTGCAGACCAAAAATGAATTCTGTCATGGCTTTCACAATGTTTGGATCCTCACTGTAGCTCTCATAGCACCGTCCCCATCTAGGATCTCTGCAAACCTGTAAGCAAAAAATTTAAAAATAATACCACAATATAAATAAGCATAATTAACTTGAGTTTTTGAGAGCCTTACAGCAATACATGGTGCAAATGTATATTGAATTCCAGTAGCTCGAATTTCAAGAGCTGTAGCAGCACCAATTCTTCTTACAAGATCAAGATCCCTTCACAATGAAAATGAAATGAGGAAGAAAATTATTCTAGTGTCTTTGACAGGGTTTCAAATTGAATGATCAAATGCACATACAAATATGTTGGTTTCTAAATTTGTATAATTTTACTTGCCTAGTAGCTCCAAGGCCAATGTTGTGAGGAAAGATGGTTGCCCCATACACATTGTTGTGGCCATGAACAGCATCGATACCATAGATTATTGGGATCTGAAGCCGCGTAGACATGGCACCCTTCTGAAACTCATTCACCATGCCGACCCATATTGCAGGGCTTGCCTCAGTTGCGGGCACACTTCCTCCGCCATTCATTACACTCCCTGCATTTCAAACAATGGAATCACTTGAGACGAGGACCATTCTTCAATTTAGGTACCACTCTATTAATGCCTTTTACATGGCAAACTTAATATGGGATCAATTATTTAGGGCTTAATTCTAAAAATGATATCAAATGATATCTAAACTTATTGTATGTTGAGAATTTCAGATGATGTATTGATTTGATACCCAAGAATTACAGATGATATATTGATTTGATACCAATATCGGCTAAAGATTTTGTAAATGGATCATCATTCAAATTCATTTCCATTGAAGTGATTTGATGTGTCGGTTAAACCAGAAATCCTAAACCCATTGCAACTTGTGAAATTCTAAAAGAGCCAAATCTCCCAAAAAGCAATTTGGCGTACCACAAAACTGTCTGAGCTGGAGGATGATTAAAGATCATATCATTTTACATTGGGAGATACTTAAATTGATATTGAAAATTTAGGTTAGGACAAAAGAGCAAGATCGATCCTCTGTTTTACAGATGAGAGGTAAAGATTAGCAGCAATATGAAATAAGATTATGGAATTCATTAAAGAATTGAGTATAATTGATGAGAGTGATGATATGTTCTTTAATTACATTATCTACCAAAGTTTAAATTTTCAGAAATATAATATAAAGAATGGAGTCAAGATTATGTTTATCAGAATAAATCCTTAGACTGTCAATTAAAGAGATATCAGCCTATATACTCATGCTTCCATACTGGATAGCAAAATGAACCTATAAACAATATAAAATCCTCCAGTTAAAAAACATAAATCAGCTTTTATTTGAAAGATTTTATATCATATCATGAAAAATACAAGGGAGGATTTTTACGAGTGCTAGAAACGGAATACTGTTTAATGGGAAACTGCCATTGCATAAGGGTTAAAATGACAGTATGTACTTTACCAATCTTTACGGCTGAATCAGAATAAGGTGATAATAAAAAGTTCACCTGTTTGCTTACAAAAGCAAATTTCAGTTAATAAGAAAGATCTGCTCAAAAGGACCTATTATGGATTGGCTCGATCCAGGATATGTTTTAACAAAAAGGATTTCTGAATTTCCATTGGCGGTTTTCAAGACCAAATGGTAAGAAAATCCATTCCCCACGGAAATTACTTCAAAAATAAACAATTATCGCCGGATTCAATAGGGAAAATTTCTATAAATTCCAAATAGTAAACGACACTAAATACCTAGAACATAACTACATTGTCGAATGCACAATTTTAAATGTATGAAGTTGAGATTCAAAATGTGTGACTCTAATTATTTCTGCAATTTGATCCAGAAGACTTTCAAAAAAACAAAATGAAAGTAAATTTTATAAAATACCAATGTAATATTTTTTGATAACATCCGCAGAAGAGACCTGTCGTTCAATTTGGGTCATTTGCCCGATCTTCTCTTTTAGTGTCATTCGCCTCAGCAAATCCTCGACCCGAGCACTCACTGGCTGTGATGGATCTTTGTATCGGACATACTCTGCTCCTGCCCATGCAAATGCAAGGCATAGCACAGTCATCAACTGCAACAACTTCCATCTAAACTCCATGGCTTTGGTCCAAGAGGAAAGCAGGCCTGTATTCCCAGTTTGTTATTTATTTACAAAAGCGAGCATTTCTTTTGTGCGCCTGAAAAGGAGGTACGGAAGTTATGAATGGAGATCCACTACCTTTACTGTTGTCTTAAATATAGCACATGCCACAAGAAATACAGTGCAGAGTGCAGAGTGCAGAGTTATAACTTTGGATCCCTCACCATTATCATCCCCGCGTCTCCCGCGTGATTTTTGACTTGGTATCAAATCATTTCTGTATGGCAGGTGGAAGGGGCGGCCACACGATAATAGTGGGGATGAGAAACCAAAACTTTATTTTGGTGTTTTCTTCATGGTTATGTCTTGTTTGTAGTACAATTGAGTGTGTTTCTTAAAGGTTTTGTTTACAAGACTGTGAAAGAATCTTACTTTCTTCTTTCTTTGTTTTATTATTAATAGTAGATTATAATAATGTGAGTAAGCATACGTTTAAATGAGAAGTGGTGTGTTGGTGTAAATTATGTCTCATAATTATATTTTACTTAAGTTGATTTATGGTAATGCATTTCATAGTAGTTTGTTTATGAGACACTTAGGAAAATATGCACATAGAAATGATGCATGTATGAGAAATTTCACCTTTTGTGGTCTTATTTTGTTGTTACATTCCACCTTTGATGAACGATCCACCTTTTGTGGAATATTTTATTATTTCTCCTACACCTACCATCACCTACCCTTGTTTCTCATTGAGCCACATGTCATGATTGTGTGATTACGTATCCATATGGTCTTGCCTTTATAAGCAGGTTAATCTTCATTGTATGTATTTTTTAATGTTCCAAACGATGATATTTTGCATCTTGATTAGAATATAGTTTATTCTTCTCAATATCTTGTCTCTCTTTTGTGCTATTCATTGTGCTCTTGATCTTGGCTATATTTGACAAATTCTTACATGGTCCATGCTTTGATTTGGTCAAATCATGTATGTAGCATCATAAATTATACACCTTTAATTAGGTTGTCCAATTCCAAACACAGTTAGCATTCACCTTAGTATATCTGATTGTACTATGCATTATAGGACTTCCTTAGGCATTTAATTAAACTTGTCATTTCCCATCAATTCACATTCCATAAATTGGGCCCTTAATCTTAGGTGTGCCCCTTTTCTTATTTCATCGTGATTTAATCCTAATCTTACCCCAATTTCAATTTTCAAAGCATATCTCGCATATTTAGACATTATGGTTTGAGCCACCGAGCTGGAATCAACATTAGAACTTTGTTATCTTTCATTCCTTGAAAGTCAAAAAAATATTGTCGGAACTAGGGCAACCTACCACTCTGGTCCTGCACTTTTTTCCCCAAATTTTGGGAGGATACTTTGGTAGTCTTATCTAATTCAAATCCCGATCTATATGAAAATATATCAATTCTAGGTCGACTTTTGATCAAATTCAAATTTAGGGTTTCATATATAAGTCAAGTCTTTTCCTCATTTGGGAATCTAATCTAGCATCAAGTTTGAGATCGTTATGAAGTGAAAGTGTTTCTTTTAGGTGAAACCTCAAATCTACAAATTCAACAATTATCAAGTCTTCATCAACATCTTTTCAACCATGGAAGCTTCAAGAGACATTAGAGGATGAAAAGGGAATCATCGACTAATGATTGGCTTGTACCTCTTCCAAAGGGATTGGGTATCATTTCATGTTGTTCTTGTGTTCTCCATTAAGCTTTGGATATACCTCATACTAGTTTTCAGATTTACATCATTTCTTTTGATTTGCATCTTAATTATGATTTAAAGGATTTTCAATACAATCATTTAGGGTTTACTCTAACACATTTGAATAGGACTCTAGTTTGCATATTAGACATTTTAGCTCATAGCAATCTTAGTCAAACACTTAATATTCAAGAGCACATGCTTTTCCAATCATAATACCAACTATTTGTGGAGGTTGAAATCACCAAAACAAGGGGTTGACCAAGGCAAACCCCTATATAACCACCACCCTACCATTTTATGTCTTGCAAGTGCAGCTATAGGTATCTAATGGAGTCGAAAGACTTCGAGAAGCATCAAGAAGCTAATACAAGTCTATTGTCAAAATCTGAGCCTGGTTTTCAAAGACTGGGGCAGTAGGGTACCCTTTTTTAGGCCCAATATGGAAAGCTAATGTACTAAGAGGGGAGGGGTGAATCAGTACTTCAAAACATTTCTTCAACAATATCTTTACTATTATGAATAAACCGAATAGTGCAGTAAAATAATATAAAACTAAAACAAATAGATAACAATCATACATGATTCACTCCATAACACATATATTTTGATTACGCAGAAACTCTTGGTTAGAGAGAAAAACTGCAGTGGCGATGGCACCCACAACTTCACTACTGCAATAATAAAGAGTGCTCGGTTAGAGCTACATGTTTAGCTATTTCTGATAGCATACCCTGTTAGGAGTAACAAGATCTGTTAGATCTACCTTGCTAAAGGATTTTACAACACTTCATCTAAATGTTACACCTAGTTAGAGGCTTTACAATTTATAGACTTGATTAGAGTCTTTTACCCTGTTAAAGGTTTCTCTTACAATTTCACAATATTACAGTAAAATCATTACAAATATCTACAACTTTACATCTGGAATGTTATAGCAGATTCTATGTGCTCAGAATAGATTACCTTGCTTATAGCATGCCTCGGTAACCCATATAGTAACTCGGTAAACCCTTATGTTTACTCTGCTCTCTGACTGTTCTCTGAAAACATTCTCGATGACCTTTGTGTCTCTGTAACAGTCTTCTTACACTCATGCACACACCTTTAACTCTTTAACTCATGCTGTATAAATAGATCTCTTATGACGGTGATCCAATTCATTGCTTCGATCTTACAAACATGATTTATTAAATGAATAACCATGCAAAATATTTCATTGGTTAGATAACCTCAAAATCATACACAATCTTTAAGTGCAATTTCCAATGTGATAACGGTTAGATGTGCCTCGATCTTGTAACACGTTTTCATATGCATGTCCAGGTTCAATGAATTTGGTAACACATTTCACTCGGTGTAAATCAACTCGGTGTGTCATCTTTGCTACTAGGTAGACATGTAAAAATACTCGGTAGACAGCTCGGTGTATACTGCGTTCTGTGATTGCTGTCTTCTGTAACCGACTAGACTGTACATACCGACTGAATATTTCGATAATAGATAACCGACTAGAGTATATAGTATAACTTTGACATAAAACTAATGGCAATCTGATAAGTAGTAACAATCTCCCCTTTTGACATTAGTTGAGATGTTTGACAAAAACTACTTTCAAAGTTATAACACAATAATCTATATACTTGCAAAATTTGACTATACTGACAGTATATACAATAGTCAATAAAATAATATATCAGATATACTATACTATACAAAACTCTGATTTTGCATGCTTGATGATCTGTTCTTGTTCTGTGCTTACTGTCCTGTATACTGCTCTTGGATACTCTGCTTATTCTACTCGGTATACTCCCCCTGTATACTATACTCTGAAAACTATATCATTCTCCCAAAACTGTATTAATATTGTATCACTCCCCTAGTACTGTAACATATTACTTCCCAAATATAGTATCACTCCCCCTTTTTGACAAACATCAAAAATTTAATTTCCATTCGGGGGCGGTAACTGGTCAAAAATGGATTTGTACTTGGTCTGGGCGTCGGTGAGAGCGATAGAGAGTGCATCCTTTACACTATCCATTAAAGAATTTTGTGCTTGAATATTAGCCAATAGTGATATTAAGCCATCTAAAGTGCTTCCCTCTTGAGTAGTAGATAAGTATGTGGCTCAGTTGATCTGTTCTTGGACTGATGAAAGATGAGGAAGGAATAATATCTGAAGTGTCATTATGTCCATCCTAATCTTGTGTTCTTCATTTCTTAAGTCCAATTGTTGAGCCATGAGCTGTTGAAGCTTTGTATAAAAATTTTGAACTGAATTTGGCTCGGTGGTCAACTTATTTGAGAGATCGGTGATCTCTTTCTCAATTGCCTCTGTTTTATTCTTAATGTCTTTAATGAATAAATAAAATATGCAGAGTTTATGAAATAAATAATGAATGTACTTGAGTTGAGGAGTCAACTCAGCAATAAATTTGACAAGTTTAACTTTGCCAATAGCTATAGCTTTTTGTACCTCTTCTATCATCTTGGCAGTGAGCTCTTTGTCATTCAGCTTGCTCAAATACTCTGATGCATCTACTCCAGATGTCTCTATCTTTGTTAGGAGTTCATCCAGTTGAATGTGGATGGCTGCATCTGTTGATATTGTAGCTTCAGGTAGCATATCTATTAAAAGTTCTTTTACCTTCTAAAGTACTTTCTTTTTCTTTTGAATGGCCATTTGCTTCTCTTGTTCGACCTTTGCTTTGCATAGTTCACCGAAATCAATGAGTGCTTGCCCCTTTAATTTTGCTATGTCTACATTGGGCAACACTATGGGTTTTGACAAATCAACTTTAAAACTATGCTTTTTCACTTTCTTTTCTTTACCTTTCACCAATGGAACTAAGACAATTGCTTGTGAGACTTGATTACCCTCAGTAGGTTGCTCGGTAGAGGCAACACTTTAATCGGTTCCTTTAGCCTCTGTAGAGTCCTTCGGTGTCTCGATACTTGGTGTCTCAGTTGCAACATTCTTAGTGCTAGAAGGTTCTTGAGTAGTACCTTCTCCTGTTGCAGACTTGTGACCTTCAGTGCCTTGATCGGTATCCTAAGGAGTTTCGGTTGAGACAGGTTGCTTGACCGGTGGATAAGGCTGAACTTATTCCAAAACGGATTCACTAGATACAAGTTTTGCATATGCAGTGCCTTCTATCATTTCCTATTCCGGGGCCTCTATATCCATGACATCTTCATCTATTTGAATGGTGTTAGCAGGGTCTTGTTCGGTATCAGCAGGGTCTTGTTCGGTAGCATTAGGACCTTGCTCGGTGACATCAGGATCGTGCTTGGTGACATCAACGATTTCAACTGTAGCTTGTTCACCGACATCCTTGATTTTAAAGATTTCCTGCCACTTTGCTTTTGTCTCATTTTCTACTTCAATATATAGTCCATTCATCAATTTTAAGGCTCTCTGTTTGACAAGAAACTTTGAATTGTAGGTTGTCAGGTGTTCCTTTATTTCAGCTACTGACATATCAGGAAAGAGATGGATTAGACTTCTTTCTCTGATTTGTTTCTCTGAGTCCATTGTATACTTCCACCTATTATCAATATGCAGATACAATTCATTTGGAAGTGACTTAGTTAGTTCTAATGGAGCTAACTGAAACTTTAGAAGTGTGCAGATGACAACTTCTTCAATTTGTCTCTTTTCATCATTGTTCCTGGTTTCATACTTGACATATCTAAATCCTCCAAATCCACCAAATTCTTTCAGATTAGCACAGAAGTTTTCAACACTATGTATATTTACCTTCTTGCTCTTGACAATCTGAAATTTGCTTGCATCTTCTGATTCGGTATCACTAGACTTTTTTGCCAAAATGAGTCTCCGAGTAGATTTCTTGTATGTCTTTGTTACCTTGGGAACAGTAACACTCTTTGTCTTCTTACTTGGTGAAGCTGCAGATGCTCTAGTGTTAGGTCGTTTTACTGGAGGTGGAGTCGGTGAGACTTTTGATGTGTCCTGTTTCTTTCTCTTTAACACTTTACCCTTAGGCAATTCAGTGCTCAGTGTTATAGCTACCTCTTGGGCTTCAGATTCCTCTTCGGTAATAGCAATGGTGCGTTTGATAGGTGTAGAGGAAGAGTCTTCTCCGAATTTCTCTGACAATGCCTTAATCATCTTTGTTGCCTTTCTTGTAGCTTTGGGTACTACAATATTCATCTTTACCTTTTCCTTTACTTCCTCATAGTTACCATACCTCAGCTCGGTAGCATGTTTGGGCAATGTAAGAAATGCATCAATTTTCTATTTTGTGATGTCAAAATCAATCTCGTAACCCATTGGTGACAAAGATTGAGTCCTCGGTTCCACAACATTCACATAACAATAATCGGTGTCAACTTCAAAACATATATCATTTTTGTATTTCTCTACTAGCTGGGGTGGAATCCTATATCTGTTATGCATTTTCTCTTGAAATTTACTGAAGTAATCATCCATGATATCATTGAAATTATCACCTAACTTCTTAATGAAGTCATTAATCTGATGGGTGATAGGTTGGTGTAGCTCCCAAACAACTTTACCGACTAATGGAAAGAATTTTTCAAAGTAGAAAAACATGCATACCAGTAGTGATCCAAACTTTAGAGTATTAGCCGAGTTGTTCTTCTTTGGCTTCCTGATGGTGTTCAGATTTTCAAATAGGTTCTTTAGCAACACCTCACATACGTCAATTTTTATTCCCTTTTTCACAATTTTGTAAGCCAAGTCTATTGCTGCACAGGGAACACTTTTTTCCCTTGCTGGTTGGAAGAAATAGTAGCCCATTACTCTAATGGCAAATTTTAGTTCTTCATCAGTGACATTATTCAGTTTCAATCCTCTACAATCAGATTCCACTTCAGTTAAACTGATCAATTCCTTCTGTGATATCATCTTCTGGGCTCGGGCATGATCATAGATAGAGTAACCGGTAATCAGATGAATTATTTCCTTGGTAATCTTAAATGGTTGTTCTTCTAGCCACATGAAATCATCGTGAACTCTACTCAGAACAAACTTGACCCACTGGGGCTTGAACACACGAGGATAGGTTAGGGCTTCAATTAATCCCTTGACTCTGATGTGCTCATACTTGTTGTTCAATATACCATTGGTACATAGCTCATCATAGGTGTCTCTGATTTCCACATGACCGAGTTCTTCAACATGACATTTGGTGAAGAATCTCACATCTTCGGCTAACAACACTCTGTCCGGGATGAGTGAAAAGGTGGTTTTGTCATCCGGTTGAGAAGCGACTTTGGGGGTCAGAGAGTATTTCAGTGAGGGCTTCTCTACATTCTTGACAACTATGGGACCTTGGATCTTGGGCGCCATTTGAAGATTTCAGATAAAAAACTAACAAAGAGTCCTTAGGGTTTCAGGATTTCAAACGACATATGCTTTATACTTAGCAGATAATGGCAACTAGATACGCTCGGTAAACTAGCTTAACAATGTGTAGAGATTTGATGTAAATACCTTGAATTTGCTTTGTAGGAGGTTTGATCGCCTTTGAATCACTTGCTCTGCTTTCTCGAAAACTTGGTAAGTGTAAATGACCGCAAAAATGCTTTTAAGTACACAAAATACCTTGTCGGGCTCCATGCGGATTAGGTCAAAACATTAAATGCACTCGGTTCCTCTTTAATCGATTTACTCTCCTTTTTTGTTTTAACCGAGTAACCAAACTTCCTTCATTTACCGACTTGACAGGCTTCCTGTATTCACCGACTTGACAGGTTTCCTGTAAAGTGCTTCAAAGACTTTGATAGAATTTCAAACTTACTAATACATCTTAATTATGCAGATTTTGAATTAAGTACATAATAGAATAGGAATTGTTAAGATTTTAACCTTAAGAGAATGCAATCCCTTCATACCTTTACCGATTAATTTGGAATAGGTGCATCTAACTCGGTAGGTAAGGTGCTTTCTTTATTTGACACAATTTCCTTCTTTTTCCAAATCATCTTTAATTTTTCTTTTATTTCTTCAGTGTCTTTTCTAGGTTGATCTCTGCAATCTCCAGCTAAGTGTCCCACTTTGTGACAATGAAAACATGCCATACCAGGATTTCTCCATGATCTTCAGTTGTACATCCCAAACCTTATAAAACAGTTGGCACTTATATGTCCATATCTTCCACAACATTCACACCATATCCTTGTATTGTAATCCCATGGTACTGCAGAATACTGTCGGTAAGGATCTGTGTGAGTTCGGTAACCTCTAGCATTTGCTCGGTGTGCATACCACATATAGTTCTTTTGCTTAAACCAACACTTCTCGGTACTATGTCCATATCTATTGCAGTTTTTACAAAACCCTTTGAATTTTGCCTTTTGATAATTGTTAACAAACTTTGTCCTACATTGATTAGATGTGTGACCATATTTATTGTAATTGTAACAATAACCATTGACTTAGTGGCATTCGGTTGCTTACCTTTCCTAATTTGGCATATGTTAGCAGTGTGGCCTTGATTTCCACAGTAGTTGCGAATAGGCTTCTTTCTTTTGATGGTATTCTTGTTTCCAGCTTGCTTTGATGATTCTCCTCTCTCGGTAGTATGAATTCCTTTCTCGGTAGAGTTCTTTCCTTTGTAACCGAGTCTTGCATCTTTGTTGGGTCTTCTTGTATTCAGTTGCTCATCCAACATCTTTGATGCTTCATAACTCTTCTCCAGTGTTTCTTTGGATTTCTTCTCTGTTTCAAGTTCATCGGTCAACCTTGATACTTCAAGTTTCAATGCTTGATTCTCATCATTTTTCGGAATTGCTTTATGATGTGCATAACCTAGTTGATCTGATAGGTTTTGTTGAATTCCAGTTAACCTTGTGATTTCATCATTCTTATCAAATACTAAGACTTCAAGTTGTTGTTTCTCTCTTTCTAGATCTCTTACTTTATCCTCAGTTGTTCTCAATGCATCTAGATTTTCAGTCATCTGTGTGCTGAAATGTTCATGCTCTCTTTTCATTGCTTTTAGTTGATCAACCAGTGCTTTGTTCTTTTCTTTCAATACTCCAATCATTTCTTCAATCTCTTCAGATATACTATTCTCAGATGATGTCTTAATTTGTTCCACTAACTCTTGAGAGTCCTGCAAATCATCAGATAATCTTCTTCTCACTTTCAGAGATTTTTGCATTTGCCTTTGCATGTCTGCAATCACTTGATTAGCATGATCCAACTCTTCTTGCAGATACACAATCCTCTGAGATTGTTTATAGCCTTCCATTGATAATATCTTTCTCTTTAGGTAGTTAAACCCTTTTCCAAGATTCAAGCTCTGATACCAATTGTTAGGCCCAATATGAAAAGATAATGTACTGAGAGGGGAGGGGTGAATCAGTACTTCAAAACATTTCTTCAACAATATCTTTACTGTTATGCATAAACCGAATAGTGCAGTAACATAATATAAAACTAAAATAAATAGATAACAATCATACATGATTCACTCCATAACACATATATTTTGATTACGCAGAAACTCTTGGTTAGAGAGAAAAACTACGGCGGGGATGGTACCCACAACTTCACTACTGCAATAATAAAGAGTGCTCGGTTAGAGCTACATGTTTAGCTATTTCTGATAGCATACCCTATTAGGAGTAACAAGATCTATTAGATCTACCTTGCTAAAGGATTTTACAACACTTCATCTAAATGTTGCACCTGGTTAGAGGCTTTACAATTTATAGACTTGATTAGAGTCTTTTACCCGGTTAAAGGTTTCTCTTACAACTTCACAATATTACAATAAAATCATTACAAATATCTGCAACTTTACATCTGGAATGTTATAGCAGATTCTATGTGCTCAGAATAGATTACCTTGCTTATAGCATACCTCGGTAACCCATATAATAACTCGGTAAACCCTTCTGTTTACTCTGCTCTTCGACTGTTCTCTGAAAACGTTCTCGGTGACCTCTGTGTCTCTGTAACAATCTTCTTACAGTCATGCACACATCTTTAACTCTTTAAATCATGTTGTATAAATAGATCTCTTATTATGGTGATCCAATTCATTGCTTCGATCTTACAAACACGATTTATTGAATGAATAACCATGCAAAATATTTCATTGGTTAGATAACCTCAAAATCATACACAATCTTTAAGTGGAATTTCTAATGTGATAATGGTTAGATGTGCCTTGATCTTGTAACACGTTTTCATATGCATGTCTAGGTTCAATGAATCTAGTAACATGTTTCACTCGGTGTAAATCAACTCGGTGTGTCATCTTTGTTGCTCGGTAGACATGTAAAGATACTCGGTAGATAGCTTAGTGTATACTGCGTTCTGTGACTGCTTTCTTCTGTAACCGACTAGACTGTATATACCGACTGAATATTTTGGTAATAGATAACCGACTAGAGTATATAGTATAAATTTGACATAAAACTAATGACAATCTGATAAGTAGTAACACCCTTGTCCTTGGACTAAGGCACTAGGGCACCTTGTCCCAGGACCAAGGCATTAGGGTGCCCTAGTCCTCACAATTATGCTCCCAATTTTAGTGTTGGCATTCAAACTGCTTTAGGGTTTGGACCTTTTGACAACAACTTAACCTCGAGAGACCACTTAGGTGCTATGGTACCCTGGTTCAGCCAGATCAACAACAAGGTTCGGTAACAGGTGCACAATCAAATTCTTCCCCCATTTTTGTGTTTGTTGCTCCAATTCTGTTGTTTACTGATCTGTTGTAGTACCTTTACATTCACTTTATTTCATACTTTAACTATAGTTTTGCATTCTCTCAATATTCCATATTCACTTCCATAACAATAGAAACCCTAGAAGTATCACTTGATTCTCTTTCACAAGAGTTAGTCAAGTATGGTCACTTCTTTAGGTGATTTTGTATTCCAATGTTATGTGAAAGTGTATCTTGGCTCTAATACTAGCCGGTTTCATTTTAACATGAAACATTGTCTATTGAATGTTTTTTTTTATGGAGGTTCAAACCTATGAGCATGACAACCCAAGAAGGGCACAAAGCCTGCGAGCACACCGACCCAACAACGATCTTCACAGAGTAGTTTTTTCCACTTGATATGGGGGCGTGAGCCTATAGCTAAAACCTCTTCAACTAAGAGTAAAGGATTGAGGGGTATCCATTCCACCAAATTCACCCTTGGTCTATTGGTGAAGTTGAATGGCTCCAAATGAGCCCACTAGAGATCAAGTCTTGTTGAGTTCTATTGAAGTTTGAACTTTGATTGGTGACATAATTAAGAAACATACCACCAAACCACCTTCAATAATTGTGCTCAACCAATTAAACTACTAAAAGTTTTAACAAAAAATAGGTCATCATTACCAACAATAATAAATGTAAAGTCAAATAAAAGATTTTGATGTACTTGTAATTTCAAATACCATAAAATCACCAATGGATTTTGGATCTATTGATGAAGTTGAGAAGTTATGAATGAGTCCATTGGAGATCAAGTCTTGTTAAGTTTCATGCCTAAAATAACAAGGGATGGAATTAAGATCATGCTTGAGTGACTTTGGTACAATGGATACCCCTCAATTCTTAGGTCTAAGTCAAAGAGGATTTGAACCTAAGACTCATACTTATACATCAAATAACAAAACAATCTTGTGAATGATATAGAACAATTCATTAAAAAATATAAAATCCATATGAAAAATAAAATTTTGATATAATATTATAAAGATCACACCCTTTCCCTAATTTTTGGTCTCATCTCTAGACACCGCATATTTATATTTCTAAGCCCATAATGTGTGTGTGTACATGTATATATATGTGTACACACACGCACACACACACACACATATTGAAGTAGTCACGGGTAAGGAGGAACCTCAAAGAGATCAACCTGGACAGGTCAGCAAGAGTAACACAATGGAAAACAAAAAGATATGATGGAGGCAATGCAGAATAGATTATTTTATTTCATGAAAATTGATTACAATCAACTGGTAACAACCGGGTTACAACATAACCGACTCACAGGCTTGGTAGAACATACATAATAGGTCACAACTGAGATCTTGAATCTTAAGATCTATCTTCTACGCACAATCTTGCTACTTGATTCTTCTCTTGATTACATTCTAATGCACAATTATAATTATATATATCGATCCAAAGGATCCAATCAGCCCAAAAAGGGATCAAAACCCAAAGAACAAGACCTAACATGTAAAATAAACAAGGTTAGCCTCCGCCAAGAGATTCCTCCGAAAAATCCAAAGGATGAAATGTAGATCGCAGGGAAAAGTTCGGCCACACGCCAAGGAACATCAGAATCAACACCCAAGGCTTCGCAAGCTTCGGAATGGGGTTTTGGTAGATCACCAAAATACGTCTGTGCAACCGGTAATAGAAAACTGTCAAGGAAACCGATAGCGATATCTTGCCAGAAAATGATCCAAATGCGATGTGGTCTGGAACTAAGAAAGATAATCAAGCCATCAAGTAGAATCCAACTCCACAGGATCCGGTGAACAAAAAATGGGACACATAGAAAGAAAAGTTGAAACTGCAAACAGAAAGAAAATGTTTTTGGTTGATGCAAGATTGCTATGAACCGGGGATGCTCCTGCATCAGACATCCAAGGTTATTGAAAAAGTGAACCTCTCACTTTGCTAGGGTCAGAAGAAAACCAAGGCGGTCTACCTCTACCTAAGAAATCCAAGATGAATCTTCAACTGGTCTGTCCTTCCACTTCACAAGATATTCCTTACACTGACTGCTCCGGGTTCTACGCCCAATCCTACTATCCAAAATCTCTTCAATCTGATCCGGTTCCTTCCAAGGCAATTGTTTCTCCAAGTCTGCAATATTGTCCTCACTGAATTCTAGTTCATGATATTCATGAAGATCTGCAATGTTAAACATAGATGAAATACTCAAACTATCCGGTAACTCTACTTCATATGCATTTCCAGAACTGAACTTCCTCAAAATCTTGCAAGATCCAAACTTCTTCATCTGCAACTTGTTATAAGTTCCAATCGGGAATCTCTCTTTTCTCAGATATACCATCACTTCATCGCCATATTCAAATTCCTTATGTCTCATCTTCTCATCTGCCTTCTCCTTATACTTGTTGTTCATATCTTCCAAATGCTACTTAACCTGAATATGCAATATTGCCATGTGATCTTAAAAGTCTTCTACTTCTAAACTTCTCTGGTCTTCATTGCTAATATCCCTCAATTCTGATATACCTCTAGGATGCACTCCGGTAACAATCTCAAAAGGTGTTATTCTGGTACTCCTATTCATTAAATTGTTGTAGGCAAACTCTTCTTGTGCAAAGATCAAATCCCAACTTTCGGTTTTATCTCCCACTAAACATCTCAACAAATTTCCCAAACTCCAGTTAACTACTTCTGTTTGTCCATCAATCTATGGATGAAAAGTAGAACTGAACTTCAAATTTGTCTTCATCTTCTTCCAAAATGTTCTTCCAAAGTGTTCAACAAACTTAGTGTCTCTGTCTAAAACTATGCTCTTAGGCAATCCATACAATCTCACTACTTCCTTTAAAAATAGGTCTACTACATGCAATGCATCTAATGTCTTCTTACAAGGTATGAAATGAGCCATCTTCAAGAATCTATCCACTACCACAAATATATAATCATTCTCTCTCATTGTTTCAGGCAATCCAAGTACAAAATCCATGCTTATATCCTCCCAAGGTCTTACCGGTACTATCAAACGTTTATACAATCCCACATTTTGACTACTACCCTTTGCAACTTGACAAAATCTACAACTCTGCACATATCTCTTAACATCCTTATGAATTTGGGGCCAAAATTATTGCTCACTCACCAATGCTATTGTTTTTTCAATATCAAAATGTCTAGATAATCCTCCATTGTGTTTCTCCTTTATCAGACTCTCCCTCATAGAACTCTTAGGTATGCACAACTGAACTCCTCTGAATAACATCCCATCCTGAATGAAGTAATCCAACCACTTACTTCTAACTACCATTACCAGTTCTCTACACGCTTTCCAAGGTTCTGCAAAATCTGGGTCATCATCATACAAGGTATTCAAATCCTAATATTGTCACTCTCATCTCTGTCAGCAAATTCCTTCTCCTACTTAATGCATCAACAACTTTTTTAGATTTCCCACTTCTATGCTTCAACACCAAGGTGTAACTCTGCAAGAATTTTACCCATCTCATATGTCTCTGATTCAACTTACTCTGACTGTTAAAATACTGTGAATCTTGATGATATGTATACTACACAAACTCCTTAGGCAACAAGTAATGTCTCCACTTCTTCAAGGCTTGAACTATGGCATAAAACTCTTGATCATACATTGAATATCTCCTATGAGCATCATTCAGTTTCTCACTAAAATAAGTTATTGCTCTCCCTTCTTGACTCAAGACCGCTCCTATTGTTGTTCCACTTGCATCACAATCCACTTGAAATACTTTATTGAAATCCGATAAAGCTAACACAAGCTTCTCAGTCACTTTATGCTTCAACAGTTCAAAAATTTTGTTTGCTCTGATGGTCCACTTGAATTCCTTCTGATCTCCTCTCATGGTATCAGTCATAGGGTTACAAATTGAACTAAAATTTCTGATAAACTTCCGGTAAAAACTAGTCAATCCACAAAATGATCTTACCTCTCCAATGCTTTCCGGTGTAGGCCATTCAGCAATTGCTTTCACTTTCTCAGGGTCTATCTTCAAACCATCCTCAGATATCACAAATCCCAAATAGATTACTCATCCTTCATGAAAGTACACTTCTTGATATTGATCAGTAACTAATATTCTCTCAACCTCTGCAAAACTTGTCTCAACTACCACAAATGCTCCTCTTTTGTCTTACTGAAAATCAAAATGTCATCCAAATACACAATAACAAACTTACCCAATAATTTCTTTAATATCTCATACATCAGCCTCATGAAAGTACTTGGTGCATTAGTTAATCCAAAAGTCATCACCAACCATTCATACAGTCCTTCATTTGTCTTAAATGTTATCTTCCACTCATCTCCTTCTCTGATTCTAATTTAATGATATCCACTCTTCAAATCTATCTTTGTAAAGTATTTTGCTCCACTCAAACAGTCCATTATGTCATCCATCCTAGGAAAAGGAAACTGGTATTTCACTGTGATCTTGTTTATTGCTCTAGAATCAGTACACATTCTCCACTCTCCATTCTTCTTAGGTGCTAATATTGTTTGTACTGCACAAGGGCTCATACTCTCCCTAATCAAACCTTTCTTCAACAGCTCCTACATTTGTCTATTCAGTTCTTCATTCTCTACCAGTGTCAACCGGTGTGAAGCTTTGTTAGGCAAACTAGCTCCGTGAACCAAGTCCACACAATGACTAATGCTTCTCACAAGTGGCAATCCATCAGGTCCATTATCTGAAATGATGTCTTCATATTCTGTCAGCAAATCTTTTATCTCTTCCAATTGTTCTCCCTCTAGTTCCGGTTTCTCGGTCTTCTTAGGAATTAAGGCAAAACACACTTTGTCATGTCTCAGTCCATCCAGGAATTTCCTTCCATCTACCAAATAGATTCTAGCATTCGTACAAACTTCATTCTTCAAAGGTTCCTCCAAAGGCAACAAGGTTTGCTTCATCCCATTGGCCACAATAGTGTATGTATTCTTCCTCCCATCATGTTCTGCCTGTCTATCAAACTGCCAAGGGCTACCCAACAAAAGATGACAAATATCAATAGATATAATATCACACAAGACTTCGTCATGATAATTCCTAATTTTCAATTTCACCAAATATTGCTCACTTACTAACAACTTATGTTCATCCTGAATCCATGCTATCTGATAAGGCTTAGGGTATTTCAATCTCTCCAATTTCAACTTATTCACCATCTCTTCTGAAACAAGATTATCTAAACTACCACTATCAATAACAACTTTACAACACTTACCATATACTTTACATATGATCTTGAACAGATTCTTCCTCTTCAAGGGTTCTTCATCTCCTCCAATATGACACAAAGCTCTCCTCATCACCAACAGTTTTCCATCTTTTAGTTTGTTGTCTGATCCTACGGAGTTCTCTTCCACTATGGTTTCTCTTCCGATATTATGTGTCTTCTTACACTCGAATGCACGATGTCCTTCTCCTCCACACTTATAGAAAGTTCCTCTAAATATTCTCTTGTCTTGTCTTCCAAAATTATCATTTCGGTAGCCATCTGTGTCTCTCCTTTGGTAGAAATTTATATCATCCTTCCGGTATGAATTACCTTATTTTTTCACTTCCTTGTCCTTAATCTAATCTATATTGGTTCCTCTACCTCCAATATATCCTCTTCCTCCTTGAAATCTTCCTACGGTAAACCTTCCACCCCTGCCTCTCTGCCTCTACTCATGTCTTTTGTTTAACTTCTCTTCCGCCTTTAGGGCATATTGGTAAGCCTCTTTGGTGCAGGAGCACCTAAGGGTTGAAATGCCCTTAACCAATTTTGGCTTGTGAGACCTTCCAGTGGTCATGTAAATACATAAGGACTGACTCTAGTCCATTTGTATGGTTGTTTAGTTGAAGTTTTTAAATGTCTCTTATCGGCAAGTCCTACCCCGATCAACAAGTCTTACCCTGATGAGTTCGCCAGAGTTTGGAGTGGTTGTATCGGGTATCGGAAGAAGTAGTTTCAAGTTTCCCTGATGATTAACTTGACCTATGTTCAGACGGTGATCGCGGATGATCCTATGACTGTCGCTATACCACTATGGCAAGATGCATGAATTTTATCTCCCGTGACTTGGCGACCAAGGTGGGGCTCGACAAGAGAGAAGCTCAAGCAAGTTAACGAGTGAGCAAGTCCGGGATGATCGGATGATTGTTGCTATACCGCTATGGCGAGATGCACAAAGTTTATTCCCCATGACTTGGCGACCATGGTGGGACCCAGCAACAAAGAAGAGTTTCATTTCGGGTGGTTAGTGAGGTCGTGCTAAGATGGCAGGATAGGGACCGTAGAGCCAATCAGGGGATGCCATGTGGTGGAGCACAAAAAGAGAGATCGAACAAGATCGGACGATTGGGATAGCTATTTGTTTGTCTTCCCGATGACCTGATGGAAATGCCCGATGGAAAAGTGTTAATGGTGGACGTGGTTATCGGCCATCCGTGAAGGTGTGTTTTGGTTACCCCGATCACCCAATGAAAAAGTGCGAACTTTGCATGTCACCAACGGGCATCGGAAGCCAGGTTCTGAGGCTATGTCGATGACTCGTTATGAAACTGTTTTCTCCAGTTTGTAACCATCTGTGTTTCACGACAGATGGATGAGCTATAAAAGTATAATTGTAAGGCATTGGATTGGTTGGATATTACAAAAAAATACAAGAGAAATACATACAAGTCTGTTTTCTAGTTTTCTATTGTTGAGTGTTGTACTGTCTTGTTTTTGTTAAGTTTTTCATTACAGTTCTATAATTAAAGTTTCCTTTTTGTTGTTCATTTCTTTGTTTTGAATTCACAGTGTAAATATGGCTCTGTCTTGAACCTCCACTGTGGGATCCACATGGCCATTGGAGTTCTTCAGGAAGAGTAAAAAATGTAAAGTAAGAGTAGAGTAGCAGTAGGAGGAAACTAGGAAATGGCAATCACCATTTCTACATACTGAGCCTAGGCGAGCTTGGAAGAAGTTCGGCTAGGTTTTAGTGACCGTAAAGGAGTAAGTGCAGGGGAGGACTAGTGTAGAAGTCTTATTGAAAAATAAAATAGGAAGATGACTTTACAGACTGCGAGTAAGCAAGGGTAGTCCTACACCTCTGCAACTCATAGTGACAGAATCTAGGAGCATGGAGAACAAGATTCTTTATGAGCTTGTATCGAGTGTGTTAAGAAAATACTGGTAGGGAAGCACTTAGAAATCTAGAGGGGTAGACTTGGAACTCGGGAAGGGATAGAAGCAAACTGTCAAGAAATCTAATGGATGGAAAACTAGGTAGCCTCCCTATCATATTGGTATCAGAGCAAGGTTAGATTTGGGAAGATAGTAGTTGATTTCAGATACTGAATCAGTAGGAGAAAATAGTCTCAGAATGGTGACCAATGCAGAGTTAGCCAAGAAGGTAGAAGATCGGGAGGAAGAGAATAGACTCCTGAAAGAAAGATTGCTACAATTGGAGAGCAAACTAGACGCAGTTGAGGATAAAACTAAGAAAGTAAAAATCCAGGTCAGTGAAGGGAAGGGTAAAGAATCAGTGGAAGAGGATAGGATACCTGCCCCAGACCCTGTCCTACCTGAAGAACCTTTCCTTAAAGCAATTAAAGCCTTAGGAGGAAAATCCCTAGAAGGAGTGCCACTTTTTATGGGAAAATGGAGCATGAAGTAGTTATGGAATGGATTGAAGGATTGGAGAATCACTTTGAGTGTGATGGAATTACTAAAGCCCAAAAGGTGAAGGTAGCTAAGTCTAGATTGAGAGGAGCGGCCTTGACTTGGTGGAAATTTATCCAAGAAGAAAGGCAAAAAGAGGGTAAGAACCAAATAGCCAGTTGGAACGGAATGGTAGCCAAGGCGAGGGAAGCCTATGTCCCTGAAGATTATGAGATCCAACTGACAAAAGGAGACAAAACCTGAGACAAAGAGACTTGGATGTAAGTAACTACATTGAGGAATTTTAGAAGTTGTGTCTGAGATCCAAGGTGGTAGAGGATGAGAGCATCAAGGTAGCTAGATACTTGAATGGATTGAGATGGAATATTAAAGAGGAGTTGAGTTTGTTATGTCCTAACACTGTGCATAAGTGTTATTAATTGGCACTGAAGGTGGAGGAAAAGAGTAAAAAGAAGCAAGAACAAAGCAACAAAGGAAGAGGCAGAGGAAAAGATGGTAGAGGCCAAAGAGGCAGTTTTGGTGGAAGAGGAATAGATCAAAGGTCTCAAGGAGAGTCCAAACATATAGAGAAAAGTGAGGATTCACATAGCAAGAGCATCTATAGAGGAAGGGGATCATCTAGCAACCCAGGAAGATGTAGATCTAGTGGACCGGGAAGAGGGTCCTACTTCTCCACCATGAAGTGTTACAATTGCCAAAAGTTGGGTCACCCTGCCTATAGATGTCCAGAGAAATCCTCTTCATCTCAAGGAAGTGAAAGAAGAGTGACATATGCGCAAGAAGAAGCAGAATGAAACAAGACATAAGGTGTGAGCTTAGCTCCTGAAGATGGAGAAAAATTAATGATGATAAGAGCCTTGATTAAGGAATCGATCAAAGAAGAACCAACTCAAAGAATAGCTTTGTTTAGAATCAAATGCAAGGTCCTTGGTAAGGTTTGTAGAGTGGTGATAGACTCAGGGTCTATTGACAACATTAGTTCAGAAGAAGCAGTAAGTAAACTGAAGTTGAAAAGAATTCCACATAGTAATCCATATAGGGTCACTTGGCTCAACAAGGAGCAGCATGTGGTAGTGGATGAACAAACATGGGTTGAGTTCAACATAGGTAGTTATAAGGATAAAGTCTTGTGTGACATCCTACCTATGGATGCTTGCCATCTACTTCTTGGTATACCATGCCAGTTTGACAGAAAGGCCATTCACAATGGAGAGAAGAACTCTTATTCTTTTCAAAAGGATGGAGTTACTTACCATATTCAGTCCCTAAGTGATGAAGGAGAGAGCAGCAAAACTAAAGGCCCAAAGGTGTTACTGGTAGGTGAAAAAGAGTTCATTAACACTTTCAAGGAAGGAGAAGGAGTGGGGTTTTCTCTTATAGTGAAACCAAAGGAAGCAAAGCAAGAAAAGAAGGTTCAAATACCTCATGAAGTGCAACAAATACTAGATAATTTCAAAGTGATCATAAGTGATGGAGCACCAGCAACCCTACCTCCTATTAGAGCCATGAGCCATCAGATTGATTTTATTCCAGGAGCATCATTACCCAACAAAGCAGCCTATAAGATGACTCCCAAACAAAACAAGGAAGTGTTTAGACAAGTCCAAGAATTGTTGGACCAAGGGTTGATAAAAAAGAGCATAAGTCCTTGTGTCATACCTAAAGTGTTAGCACCCAAGAAAGGAGGAACATGGAGGCTATGCATAGATTCAAGAGACATAAATAGAATCACTATCAGGTACAAATTTCCTATCCCAAGAAGTGAAGACTTGATGGATTGCTTGGGAGGTGCGAAGTACTTCACTAAGACTGATCTCAAGAGTGGATACCATCAGATCAGGATAAAAGAAGGTGATGAATGGAAAACAACCTTCAAAACCAATGAAGGACTTTATGAGTGGCTTGTTATGTCATTCGGTCTTAACAATGCTCCAGGTACATTCATAAGACTCATGAATGAAGTGCTGAAAGATTTTATTGGTAAATTTGTTGTTGTATACCTAGATGATATCTTGATTTTCAGTAGAATTAAATAGGAACATCTAGAGAATCTTAGTAGTGTATTGCAAAAACTGTATGATGAGCAACTAATAATAAACTTGGAGAAGTGTGAGTTTATGAAGCAGGAACTTGTTTATCTTGGATTTGTAGTTTCATGAGGAGATTTGAAGATGGACACATCAAAGGTGGAAGCCATCACAAATTGGCCAACACTAAAGACAACAAGTGAAGTAAGAAGTTTTTATGGATTGGCACAGTTCTATAGGAAGTTTATCAGAGGGTTCAGTGAGATTTGTGCACCCATGTTGGATACTATCAAAGGAGGAGTTAAGACTAAGTTTCAGTGGACCAATGCAGCTAACAAAGGGTTTGAACTTTTGAAACAAAAGGTAGCTACACAACCAGTACTCATTCTTCCTAGTTTTGAAAATTTTTCACAATTGAATGTCATGCAAGTAATATAGCAGTTGGTTTTGTTTTGAGTCAAGAGAATAGACCTGTAGCTTTCTTTAGTGAGAAGCTCAGTGATGCCAAGAAGAAGTATTCATCCTATGATCTCAAGCTATATGCTCTTGTCTAAACTCTTAGGAAGTGGAGGCACTACTTGTTACCTAAGGAGTTTGTTGTTTATACAGATACTCAAACTTTAAGTTTTCTAAATTCACAAGATAAGTTGAGCCATAGGCACGTCAAATGGGTTGAGTATTTGCAGTCATATACTTTTTCTATTAAGCATAAGAAAGGATAGTGTAATAAAGTAGCAGATGCTTTGAGTAGAAGGCTACTAACAGTGAAAGAAATGTAGATTCAGAGTATTGGAGTTGATTACTTCAAGGATTTGTACCCCAATGATGAAGATTTTGCAGCCATTTACAAGGTTCGTCAAGAATTTCAAAATCACTTTCATAGTGAATATGTTGACTTTACTTTGCAGAATGGTTTGTTGTTTAAAGGTGGACAACTATGTGTTCTCAAAGATCGATGAGGGAAAATATGATGTAAGAAAAGCACAATGGATGTTTGAGTGGTCATTTTGGCCTTAATAAGACATTGGAACTAATGCAAACGTTCTACTATTGGCCCAAAATGCGAAGGGATGTCCAAAGGTATGTTGAACAGTGTATGGTTTGTCAAAAAGATAAAGGTACAACTACTAATGTTGGTCTTTATCAGTCATTACCTATTCCTACAAGGCCATGGGAATGTGCCAGCATGGATTTTGTGGTTGGATTACCCAAAACAAAGCTTGGCTGTCATAGCATTTTTGTTGTTGTCGACAGATTCAGTAAGATGCCATATTTTGTTCCTTGTAAAACTACTCATGATGCTAGTCACATTGCACACTTGTTTTTCAAAAAGGTTATAAGAATCCATGGTTTGCCGATTAGTATTGTTTCAGATAGAAATGTCAAATTCCTTGGACATTTTTGGAAAACTCTTTGGAAAAGACTGGGAACTAACTTGTCTTTTGGTTCAGCCTATCATCCCCAAACAGATGGTCAAACAGAGGTGGTCAATAGGACACTTGGAAACCTTTTAAGGTGTTTGACAAAAGAATATGGACAGAGTTGGGATTAGGTTCTTTACTAGGCGGAGTTTGCCTACAATGACAATGTCAACATATCTACTGGGAAGAGTCCTTTTGAAATAGTGTATGGTATTCACCCATGAGGTGTTATGGAATTATGAGATCTTGGTAATCTATTGCACAGAAGTGGTCAAGTTGATGATGTCGCTCAATCTATGAAGGAGACTCATGACCAAGTCAGATGAGCTCTCCAAGATTCTTCATAGAAAGTTAAAGCTTGAGTTGATACCACCAAGAGAGATGTGAAATTTTCAATTGAAGATTTGGTGATGGTACATTTGAACAAGGCTCAACTCCAGAAAGGGGTTCCCAACAAGCTACAAATGAGGAGAATAGTCCCATGTAAATTTTTAGCCAAGTATGGCTCTAATGCCTATAAGATTGATTTGCCATCTAATATTACTTTGTCTCCTATTTTCAATGTCATAGATTTGGTTGTCTACAAAGGACAACTTCCCAAGGAGGATGTGCGAGTTTCAGATGTTCAACAGTCACTTGCCGATCTGCCATTACTTTCTCCTTCCATGCCTCAGGCTAAGAAAGTGTTGGATTCCCACATTCTCAAGAAGACTAGACAACAAGTCTACATGGAATATTTGGTTAAGTGGATGCATAAACCTGATTCTGAAGCGACCTCGGTCCCTGAATCAGACTTTGTTAAGTCAAGAATTGATCTTTCCTTTTTGCTGAGCACAATTACTCGACTTCTTTGTTTTGGGGGAAGTATGGTGGAGGAGCACCTAAGGGTTGAAATGCCCTTAACCAATTTTGCCTTGTGAGATCTTCCAGTGGTCATGTAAATACATAAGGACTAGCTCTAGCCCATTTGTATGGCTGTTTAGTTGAAGTTTTTAAATGTTTCTTATCAGCAAGACCTACCCCGATCGACAAGTCTTACCCCGATGAGTTCGCCAGAGTTTGGAGTGGTTGTATCGGATATCGGAAGGAGTAGTTTCAAGTTTCCCCGATGATTACCGCTATGGCAAGCTGCATGAAGTTTATCTCCAGCAACTTGGCAACCAAGGTGGGGCCCGATAAGAGAGAAGCTCAGGCAAGTTAACAAGTGAGCAAGTCTAGGATGATCGAACGATTGTCGCTATACGGCTATGGCGAGATGCATGAAGTTTATTCCCCACGACTTGGCGACCATGGTGGGTGTTGGGACTGATTAAAATTGAGTCAATTTTATAGGCCCATTTCAAATTTTTGCTCTGCATACCTAAATGAAGTCAGTTTGAACAGCCTAGTTAGCAAGGGGGTAAAATGGAGCCAGTTGATTTTCAAAGGGTAAGGCTCGGGATTCATGTCCCACACCTTTCATTTGGCCTATTCAGTGATGTGCAACTTTCAGAATTCAATTTGGATAAGTTTATGAGGTACCCAGTTTGAGGGGTGAGCTGGAAGTGCATGTTAGGCACAAATGCATATTTTATTGAGTAGCCTACTTTGAGCGATTATATCTTTTGCCTTGTTGATTGTCATGGAGAAATTCAAAATGGATTCAATTGTATGCATAAAAGTGAGTTACCCTGCAAAATTTCAAGTCTTGACGAATCTGTTTGCTCCATTTTCATAGCCGAATCCGTTTGTAGTTTGTGATGTTTGCACAAGTGTAAAAATGTTCTGGTGAGCGTCATGTCAGAATTTTTGTTCCGAGCTAATGTTGGTATAAATGGTGAGCTACGTTTCAAATTTAAAGGCTCTATCAATCCGTTTGATCGGTTTTCAAAAGGATTCATTTTGCCATCAAATTCAGTTATCCGCACTTCCAGTGTTAGATCAGTTAATGTAGCCGTTTTGGTGAGCGCACCGTTTGCATCCTGTCAGTCTGGTGATCGAACTGAGAATTCAAAGATTTAACATGTACTTAAAGGTACCTATGTTCCGAATTTGAGAGCCTACGGAGGTCGTTTGATATTTTTGAGAAAGGCATCATGTGTTGCCAGAACATTGACTTCATCAGGTCCGCAGTGTCGACAAAGCCAGTTGGCCGTTTTCGGAAATTAATATCTCTTCACTCGGGACTCATCTTGAGAAACCGTTTGGTAGATGTCATCCTTGTATATCAAAGTACACGCTTGTCAGATGGCGAGCTCCAGAAAGGTGTTTTGACAGGTTTGAAAATTACGTCTTCGCGATTAAATGCGAAAATTGTGGCGTAATTGCCTGAAGGATGTAAAATGCAATTTTATGATCCAAAAGTGGTGCCGATCGATTCCAGAGGTTTGTTTGAGGTTCCTAAGATATTCCAGAGGCCAGTAGCTTGAAAACGAAAATTTTTTTAGTCGGACCCACTTTGGGGCCTGACCTGGCTCTTGCCTGTGCATTGTTATTTTATTGGCGACTTTGTTTACTGAGAGATTTTAGAATATTTAAATGTGGATTGTGATGCTTTTGGCATATTGAAATTTAGCAAGTTCCTCCTTCCTACATGGCTAACAAAGGAGCCATAAAAACTTCAACAAATGGATTAGAAGACATTAAACTCATTTCAATGGTGTGGAGAATGCATTTTGATTTTTCTAGAAATGTAAATTGACAGCTGCAAAACTAATCTCCATTGATTTTGCAAGCATTTTCCCCTGCCGTGAATTGTGGTATGGGTGAAAAGGTTTTAAATTTTAATCAAATGCTATTGGTAGGTGTCACATTCAATATACTGCAGGTTTGAAAGATATTCAGCAGGTATCTCCAGCAGATGATTGAAGACCAGCATTCTCCCTCATGTGCAATATCCAAGAAATGGGACATGGAGGTGAAAGAGGCATGGAGAATGTTGTTGAAGAGCATTAATAAACTCAAACAAATGGCAAACTGCTACCATCAGCTTCTCCTCCCACGTGATTGGTGTTGGAGGCCATTGAAACATAGAAATGCAAATCAAACTTGCAGAAGACTCCAATGGCACGTAGAGTGGAGTTTTTTGAAGGGCATATGAAAGTATAAGTAAATTGCAATGTAGCAGGTGTATGCTATGAAGTACCACGACCTCTGCCAGCACTTTCCTTCTTTCATATGGCTGCAAATGAAGGAGATGCTTGGTCTGTGTGAGTGCTGGGCACTAAAAACCTCCAACAAATGCAATCAACACCCCCCTTTCTCACAAGAAACCATCAAATAAACAAATTACAACATGATGGCTGGAGGGGGCAAAAAATATGTTTTTAAATAAAAGCCATTGGCAAGTGGAATGGGCATCAAACTTCAAACTCCACGATTCAGCAGTTAACCTCTTCTCTCACATGCTCTCCTCCCAGCACTTCACGTGGTGAGTAAAGACACAAATAGAAACTTTCAAGCAAATGCAATTTGGCTGCCAAACTAATCCTCCCTGCTGTGAAAGGAAGGTGGAGAGTTGTGTGGTGGAGAGTAATAAAAATCAAACAAAGGAAAATGGCAGGTGTAAAGTAAAATCCATGACCTTTGCTGGTAGTCTCCTCCTGCTGTGGCAAATGGAAAATGTAAGGAAAGCTTCAGCCAATGCACACTATTAAGTGTAAATCTTAAAACTCACGCCTTCTACCAGTCCTCCCTGTTCTTCACGGTGGTAATGGAGGGGGGAATTAATAAATCTTTCAGTAAAACATCATTGCCAGCCATTAAAAACTCAAAGAAAAGCTTCAAAACGCAGTCCCAGGCAAATAGCAATATCCCACATTGACTGTGGAAGTGAATTTTATAATGTTTATATGCAAAAACAAACCCATCTATAATGTTTAAGCCATAAAGGCTTTTGACACGAGATGCCCATGGGCGCCCAAGGCGGGCCCACGCCCGAGCACGTTTCCCGAGGTGATGGAGGTGGTGACTAGACGAAGATCAAGTGGACCCCACGCAGGCACGCTTCCCGAGGCAAAAGGCAAAATTTTGCAGACGAAGGCCGAGTTAACGAGTGAGCAGGTTCGAGATGGATCGACGGTGCGCGCTATTTCGCAAAGGGAAGATGCACGCGAGTTAAGGCTGCGAAATAGCGAAAGTGAACGAGATCCATCCACGTGGCACGTAGGTGGCGATGACGTGGCATACAAGCAAGCGGCCAAGTGGCAGTGACGAAGCAGATGACGTGGCGATGATGAGGTGTCATCCCAGGTGGCATCCGGTCAACCCCATCAGCCAATCAGAGGCCGCCACGTGGCAAGGCGTCAGAGCACAAATGGAGGCAAAAATCAAATTTTAAATGAATAAATGATATAGTTTAGACTATATTGAAATTCGAAATATTTAAATGATGGATCCATGATGAGAATTAATTCGCCCAGGGTCCAATTTTTGGCCAAAGTATAAAGTATTATATATCGCCGAAAAGCTCTCGGAGCGAGGAATCTGATTATGAAGTTAATTTGGACAAATGTGAAGTATTTTAGAAGCAGTTTTCACGGGAACGAAATTCAGTTAGAGAAGGGACACTTGGCAATTCAGTTACAGATTTGATTTGGTTCCCTCTCTCTTTTTATTCCCCATTCTTCTCAGTTGTAAGGGTTCCAGAATTCTGTGAGAAGGGCTCCAGTTTTCATGGCTTCCAATTTTGAGCATTCTTGAAGATTGTACAGGGCAGGGCTTTTCCTTCAGTAATGGAGTTCAATTCTTGCTATAGGTGTTTTTAGTTGCAGGGTCTTGTGTATGTAAGGCATACATAAATTCACACAGGATTGTCTCTAGATTTGTATTTCCATTTTATCAAATCAGATCCTCAAGGAGGATGAAATTTGTTATCTCAAGGAGATAGTTATGATTGTTTGCAGGGATTCTTCAAGGAAGGATTTAAATTCTACAATAAATCATAAAAAATGGAATATAGTTTCAAGATCTGATGATTTTGTGAATGATCTTAGTAATGCATTTATGCAAGGCATTAATGCATGAATATTTAATAATGAAGATGGATTTGCAATCGAAGCTTTCATTTATAGTTTGATGTATGACTCTGTTTCCCTTGGATAAGGCACTGATCTTGCAATTAAAGGGGTTCTCAAACCAATATAAAATCCAATCAGAATACCTTTAGTTTGTGTTATGTTTTGAAATGTTTCATCTATCTCATGCTCAAGCATAGTTGAGTTTCATGTGTAGATCTAGCCCATCTGCAATAAACTACTTGTTTTGGAGCCCTAGTGAGATCTATCTGTTTATGTTGATGCTGTCATAGATGTGTAATAGGTTTAATTCTAAGCATCAAAGGTATACCCGCCTAGGTTTTGCAGAGCCTGAAGAGTAGAAGGATTCATATCCTTGTCATGTTGTCCAAGCCCTAAAGTTCTTCATAGATTGAATTGGCTACTTCATAGATCAATTGCAGGTGTTCTTGGGTTATCACTTTTGGTGAACAACAGTGGGACCCAACAAAAAAGAAGAGTTTCATTTCGAGTGGTTAGTGAGGTCATGCTAAGGTGGTAGGACAAGGACCCCAGATCCAATCAGGGGGTGCCACGTGGTGGAGCGCAAAAAGAGAGATCGAGCAAGATCGGACGATTGAGATAGTTGTTTGGTTGTCTTCTCGATGACTTGATGGAAACGCCTGATGGAAAAGTGCGAATGGTGGACGTGGTTATCGACCATCGGTGAAGGTGTGTTTTGGTTACCCCAATCACCCGATGGAAAAGTGTGAACTTTCCAAGTCACCAACGGGCATCGGAAGCCAGATTCTGAGGCTACGTCGATGACCCGTTATGAAACCATTTTCTCCATTTTGTAACCGTCTGTATTTCATGACGGATGGATGAGCTATAAAAGTATAATTGTAAGACATTGGATTGGTTGGATATTAAAAAAAAACACAAGAGAAATACATACAAGTCTGTTTTCTGGTTTTCTATCCCTGAGTGTTGTACTATCTTAATTTTGT
This sequence comes from Cryptomeria japonica, assembly GCF_030272615.1. Taxonomy (NCBI): domain Eukaryota; kingdom Viridiplantae; phylum Streptophyta; class Pinopsida; order Cupressales; family Cupressaceae; genus Cryptomeria; species Cryptomeria japonica. The sequence goes on from NC_081410.1 coordinate 652,275,162, forward strand.
TAAGTTTTTCATTACAGTTCTGTAATTAAAGTTTCCTTTTTGTTGTTCGTTTCTTTGTTTTGAATTCATAGTGTAAATATGGCTCTGTCTTGAGCCTCCATTGTGGGATCCACATGGCCATTGGAGTTCTTCAGGAAGAGTAAAAAATGTACAGTAAGAGTAGAGTAGCAATAGGAGGAAACCAGGAAATGGAAATCACCATTTCTGCATACTGAGCCTAGGCGAGCTTGGAAGAAGTCCGCCTAGGTTTCAGTGACCATAAAGGAGTAAGTGCAGGGGAGGAGTGGTGTAGAATTGTTATTGCAAAATCAGATAGAATGATGAATTTATAGACTGCGAGTAAGAAAGGGTAGTCCCACACCTCTGCAACTCATAGTGACAAAATCTAGGAATATGGAGAACAAGCTTCTTTATGAGCTTGTATCGAGTGTGTTAAGCAAATACTGGTAGGGAAGCACTTAGAAGTCTAGAGGGGTAGACTTGGAACCCGGAAAGGGATAGAAGCAAACCGTCAATAAATCTAATTGATGGAAAACTAGGTCGCCTCCGTATCACTCTTCAACACTCTCCAATTTGATCAAACTCATTTCATCCTATATAGACATCTACAATCCATTCAAATATCTTGAAACTTGTTCAATTTCATCATCAACATGTCTGGATCTGATATTCAACTTGTAAAATGCTTCAGTGTACTTCACATCTAGATTCCTTCTGTCTCAAATCTCGTAACTTTCGAAATAGGTTCACTTGATAATCAGGTAGCATAAACATTGATTTCAACTTAGCAATCATCCAATCCCATGTCTTAATATTGTCTTTACCTCTTCTTTGTCTATGAACTTTCAAATGCTCCCACCAAAGAGATGCATGACCTTTCAACTGGGTACAGGCATATTTCACATTCCTCTCTTCTGCACTGCTTTCAAAATCAAAATGCTTCTCCATCTTCGAGATCCAATTCATCAATTTATCTAAATCTAACTTCCCATCATATTCCGGTGGGGCAAAATGAGGTTTAGTATTCGCCCTACTCAAAACCCTCAAAAAACTTTCCTCATCCAGATCAATTGCCAGTGTGTTTTCTTGTTCTATCGGGGCTTCTTCTCCTTCATCTTCACTTACATCTTCAATATGTCGGCCTCTTCTCTGGGTTGTCTCCACAACTTCCAACCGGGCTGCTATACCTCGCAACATCTCCATCACAACAGGTTTTGCATTCCCACAGGCTCCACCATTCCTATCTCCTCTTCACACCATCATTTGTGTTGGTCCTCTGTAGCTATAGGTCGGATCCGTAATCCGCCACCCTACAACAACAAAAAAATTAGGACACGCAACCTCCAGAATGAAACTTCGCTCTGATACCACTTGAAGCAGTCATCAGTGAGGAGGGACCTCAAAGAGATCAATCTGGATCGGTCAGCAAGAGTAACACAATGGAAAACACAAAGATATGATGGAGGCAATGCAGAACAGATTGTTTTATTTCATGAAAATTGATTACAATCAATGGGTTACAATATAACCAGCTCACGGGGTTGGTAGAACATACAAAATAGGTCACAACCGAGACCTTGAATCTTAAGATCTATCTTCTACGCACAGTCTCCCTACTTTATTCTTCTCTGGATTACATTCTAATGTGTAATTATAATTATATAGATATTGATCCAAAGGATCCAATCGGCCCAAAAATGGATCAAAACCCGAAGAACAAGACCTAACGTGTAAAATAAACAAGGTCGGCCTCTGCTAAGAGATTCCTCTGGAAAATACAAAGGATGAAATGTATATCGCGGGGAAAAGGTCGACCACACACAAAGGAACATAAAAATCAACACCCAAGGCTGCGCAAGATTCAGAAGGGGGTTCTGGTAGATCACCAAAATAGGTCCAAGCAACCGGTAACAGGAAACTATCAAAGAAAATGATAGCAATATCTTGCCAAAAAATGATCCAAAGGTGATGCGGTCTGGAACTAAGAAATATGATCAAGTCTTCAAGTAGAATCCAACTCTATAAGATTTGGTGAGCCAAAACTAGGACACATAGAAAGAAAAGCTAAAACTGCAAACAAATAACAAAACAAAAAGAAAATGTTTTTGGTTGATGCAAGATTGCTATGAACCGGGGATGCTCCTGCATCATATATATATACACACACATATATACATGTGTATATATATATGTGTGTGTGTATATGTGTGTGTGTGTATATGTGTGTGTGTGTATATGTGTGTGTATATGTGTATGTATGTATGTACATATATGTCTGTGTGTACATACATACATACATACATACATACATACATGTATTTGTATATGTATCTGTATCTGTATCTGTATCTTTATATATATATGTATATGTATATGTGTATGTGTGTACACTCCTCTCTTATCTAGTCTATTTTGGTGTTTTCCTACAACCTTCAAGGGGCGATAATAATCTCAGATTTTTTATTTATTTAATGAGAACAATTGGATTATCTATAGTGGTGTGTGGGGGAAAAAGTGACACTAAGCAAGCATGCCCTAATCTCACTTTCAACCACACACTTGCGGAATACGAAAGAGCCTAGAGGTATCACACAATTGGCTACTTCTTCTTGTGGAAGAGAGAGCCACGGGCTACCTATTAGGATTTCTATTCCTTTGTTGCAATTGAAAGATGAAATGATGCAAGTTCAATCCCTAACCCCAAAGTGCAAGTATGAACTAATAACAAGATTGCAGAATTGAACTTAAACAATGGAAAGCTGTAAACACAACGACAAGACAAGAATGCAAATGCATACCCGGAGTTAAAATATGACTGAAAAATGTTCAGGATGGGGGCGTGGGCGCCACTGTCCTGATTCTGCCCCTGAAACTGCTCCGGAAACTGTTGTTTTGCACTCTGGAAAAGCTGTCAAAAATGCTGAAAATGTTGTCTGTCAGGAGGACCAGGGCACCCAGCACCCCTGTCCTGGCAGGACCAAGGCACCCCACGCCCCTGTCCTGGTCTTTTGCTCTGAGATTTGGTGTGAAGTTCGGTCTCCGTCTGCTTCTCCCGGATCTGTAACTTGCCGCGTCGTCCGAATTCTGAAACCTGCACTTATATCTGAAAAGGTGTGGTGGGCGGCTATATAGGGTTTTGCCTTAGTCAAACCCCCGCTTCGGTGATTTCCACCTCCACGAATAGCCAAGTTGTATTGTAAAATGTATTGTGTGTGCAGACCTAGTGTGTGTGCAAGGTCCTAAAATGCAAGAAAGCAAACTAGAGCAACCTAGAAAGTAAACCCTAATTGCTTGTAAATGATAATGTGAATGCTCTAAATCAAGATGCAAAGTGATCTAAAGCATGAATAAAGGATATATTGAAACTTATGCAAAGACATGAAAACAACATGAAATCATACCCAACCCTCAAGGGAGGAGTACAAGCCAATCTTCAGTCGGTAATCTCCTATTGTTCTTCAATGTCTCCCAAGCCCTAAATGAATGAAATTGATGAATGCTTGATGGATGGATGTTGAATGTTATTGAAGTCTTCAAAGATCTGCTCTTTCGTTGCATAGAAGGTCCTCAAAAGCCAAAATTCGGATCCTTTCAAATGAAGAAAGAGAGCTCTTATATATGAAACCCTAGGTCTTAATTTCGACTTTTGGCCGACCTAGAGATTGAATATCCCGCCAATTTCTTGGGGTTAAGCTTTATTTTATGATTGGATCGCACTCCTAAAATTTTGGGAAAAATGTCCGGGACCATGTGCACTCCGGGTGCCACAGTCCCGACAACTTTTCACCAATTTTTCAGGGCCGTCGGATATGATGATTTTAGAGAGAATCTTGAAGTTATAGGTGATTTCGAGATGTTTTGACCCCCGAAATCAAGCCCCCAAGTTCAAAATAGGACCTAATCAAGGTTTTTGATTAAATGATGTATTGGAGGAATAAAATGAAAAAGGCACACTTTAATGAAAGGGCCCAACTTTATGATATAGGAGATGATGAAATAGAACCTTAGACCTAATTAATTTAATTAATTAAGTGCTAAAGGGGAAATGCAATGCAAAATGCAAAATGTGCCAAGGCGGGTGCTAAACTAGGTGTGAAATTGTACCACCCTAGCAAGTGCGTACAATTTACAACGCTACATTTAGCCCCCACTTTAGCAGTCATATGAACACTACGTGCATATGCAAGCTAAAGTACAGAAAAGTAAACATTATTTGAAAAAGGATATATCCATAAGTCTGTCGAACGAAGCCCCCAGCGGTATCTGCAGTACACAGTTAGGAACCGCACCCTACAAAACCACACGTTAGATCACAAAATCACCTAATGCTTACTAAGGAAGGTGATGAAAATTCGAGGGTAGCTATATGCCCCCCCCTGTTTCGGCTTGCTAATTTTAGTGAGTTGAAACAGGGTATCATGTTTACCACTTCGAATTGTTAAAGAATATTGATGACAAATGCTCACAAGAAGATTTGATATGAGATCAAAAACTAATGGAGAATCATTTGGTAAGAAAGAGGACTAAATCTCAATTCCAACACAACAAAGAGTGTGAGGATTTGAGAGTTCTTTAACACAAGATGAAGGATGTAAATGGAAACAAAATGCAAAGAGAAGAAAAGAAAGGAAAAAGGCATGAATACACACATTGGTGATCCATGAGAAGAATAGTGAGAGAGAAAACATGGACTTCTCGCCCCTAGATCTTGTCTAGGTGATCCATGGGAAAAAGGACATGGAAAACTAGCCCCTAGAGTCTGTCTAGGTGATCCATGTAAGGGAGGAGAGTGAGAAAGTCTAGCCTTATGCCGCTAGTTCCACTCAACCTCGTGCATGTGTGTGTAAGGGAGGTTGGAAGCACCTCATAGGAGTCTATGCCCGAGTATGCTACAACCTGTATATGTATAGTAAAAAAAGCGTGACATCTCGCTCTAAGAGTCTGTGCTCTAGTTCCGAGAATAATCAGCTTGCATAAAAGAAAAAAAATGGAGACATCTCGCTCTAAGAGTCTGTGCTCTGGTTCTGAGAATGACCCATTGCTCAAAAAGTGTAATGTTTATGTCATAAGCAAAGTAGAACAAGGATACCTACCTTCATCACAAAAGAAGATACCCCAAAAATGCAACAATGTCATAGATCCAAGCAAGAGAGTTTTGCACTCTTTAAGCAAGGATAAGATAGTTGAAAAGGGATATCTTGTAATATGTGTAAAGGAGATCCTTAGAGGAGAAGAGATCTTTGTACAAAAGACACCTATCCCCGAGAGGAATTGTTTTAGACAAATATAACATCTTCTAGAAATAAGACAAAGAAGAGAATAAGAATGCAATACTTCCTTCTTTTGCGAGATGAAAGTGATTCTTAATGAAGGATGACGCTCTTTTTAACCCAATTAGGAGAGTGAATTCATTATGGATGTATTTTACCAAGTGCAAAAGAGGTTGTAGTCAAGGACTTACACCTCTTGTAAGAGAGAATCCTTGAACAAACAACAACAAATGCGTACAAGGCATAACATCAAGTAATAAAGTCCACACCATCCACAAAATAGGAAAAAGTGGATCCTTAGATAAAAATAAGGAAAGATCATTGCCTCCCGAGGATAAGGACAATGAGAAGGACTTACACAATCTTCTAGGGAGAGATTTGGACATAATCAAAAGAAGAGATGTATGAAATAACTCTTGTGCCCATAGGAACAAGAAAATTAGGCTATTATGTTGCTTCAAAAAAATATGATTGCACTTGAAATTGTACCATCATGAATGACAATGAGCCCCCAATAAATGAGCTACCAATGTCACATAATGATGAGCAACATAATAGCCATTAATGTTATTTAAAGACATAATAGACTAAATGAGGTATTTGAATATGACATGTTAAATGCTCAACTATAAGTGAGATCAAAAACATGTATAAAAGGATAAAAATTGAAGAAGAAAAGTCACATGAAATCTTAGAAGAGGGATGAGTGTAATTTATTAGAGCCTTATCCCTGGAGGAAAGGACTTTATGATGAATAGGAGATAAAGATTCATAAGTGGATTTAGAAATTTGAGGGGAGTCATAAAGAGATTTGTTCATTGCCAAGATTTCCTTATGAGGGGAATGAGAGTTGGTAGAAGTAGAAGATGATTTAGTTGAAGTGAGATCATCATCACTACTAAATATAGCATTCACATTGAGAGATGGTCTTTTAGATGCTTTGGTACATTTGCAGGGATTATAGCCGAGTCCAAAGGCATAATTGTGAAAATTAGTCTCTAGAGGAACTTTTATCCCTTGTTCATGAGCACCACAACCATTTCCATGATACCCATGCTTAGCAAAAATGCGAAAACCATGACCATAACGATCAGCCATTTTAGAAAGAGAAGGTGGTTTTTCATAAGACAAAGAATCAAATTCTTCATAATTAGAGGTGTGAGGAGAAGAAGTTTGAGAAGCGGCCACAAAATTATTGCTCATAGGTTCAGGTAAGATTGATTGATTTTTAGTTTCTTCCTTCTTTTTAACTTTAAACTCTCTAGGAGGAACCCTATACTCACCTACAAAGGTGGGATTAAAGTCAAGAGATCCCCAATCGTTTTCTGCGAGAACCTTCTCAGGATCAAAAGCCTTTTTATGCGTATATTCAAGTCGAGAAGGATCTTCTTCAGGAGCTTCAAACTCATCCAAAGAATTTTGATTATCAGAGGGTGATGATTCATCCATAGGTATCTTGTTTAATGAGTCATCACTAGAAGAGGAAGGCTTAGAAGAACTCCCTTTGGAAGTAGATGTTTGCAAACAAGCTTGAAAATTAGTATCACCTATCAAGGTATATGTCTTATTGTTATAAATGAATTTAACTTGTCTATGCAATGTAGAGGGGACATCTTGCATACCGTGAATCCAAGGTCTCCCTAATAACAAGTTGTATGTTAGATTTCCCGACATAACATGGATAGGAGTAGGCAAAGTAACAGGTCCCACTGTGATGGGTAAGGTGATAATACCTAATGAAGACTTAGCCACATTATCAAAGCCTCGAATGGGACGAGAGTCAGGCTCAATAAGGGATGTATCCACATTCATCTTATGCAATAGATTAATGCTACACACATTAAGGCCAGAGCCATTATCTACTAATGTTCGTCTTATAGCAGTGTCATTTATGATAACCACAATCATCAAGGGATCATATTGATGTTGAATTTCACTAGTAGGCAACTCATCTTGAGTAAACACAATTTGAGCTTTAGGATTCATCATAGAGTTAACCAAAGACACTATATTACTAGATGTATTAGGTGGAGGAACATTCAAATCTTTCAAGGCATCTTGTAACATTCCATGATTAGCGGAAGAAGCTTGGATCAAATCCCAAAGGGATATCTTGGTAGGAGTAGTTTTAAGTTGTTCTATGAGATCATATTCCTTACCAAGAACTTGTGAAATCCGTGGAGCTTGAGGAAGAATAGGTTGGGAAGGAGGAAGTGAAGTTGGGATAACTGGAGGAGGATTAGGTTGCCTATTGTTTCTAGTATTATAAGTATGGGCAACCGCATGATAACTCTCTCTAGTCAATTGCTTAGCATACTCATAAGGGCTCTTAGAGGAATAACCTCCTTGCACAGTAATAACAGGTTTCTTAGGAGTGCAAAAAGAATCATTAGCATAACCACCTTGAACCACTAAGATAGGCTTATTTAAAGGTTGAGAATTTTGAGAAGGACAAGTACCTTGGACAGTGAAGAGAGGTTTGTTAGGTGTTTCATTCACATGTATCAAATTGATTGAGGATGGTTTAGAGGAATGAACAAAAATGTTGGAAGAATTATTGATAGTCTTCTCTTGCACTAAAATCTCATCACGGATTAAATCAATTTTAGGAGAGAGACAAGGGGTAGGCATTGATGTTCTAGTAGGAAGAGTAATACTAGGAAAGGTCATATCATCCTTTATCATCAAAGGATCTACATGGGGAATAAACTCTCTAGGAGAAGGATCAACATTACTCTCTAAAGTCTCACTTTTGAGAGGGAGACCTTTGAAAGAAATGTTAACCATCTTGCTTTGAACTAGGGTTTCCTTATGAGTAGAACCAAGTTGAGGAGAGGGAGATGCTTTATTTTTAGAGGGAGAATAATTGAGATTCAAGGAAGGGGAGAAACTATCAAGGGAATTTCCAATCTTGATTTCATCCCCTTTGACTAGGGGTAGAGAATAATCTATACCTTCTTCTAATGGTTCATCCCAAATAGTGAGGTTGTTGAAAGGAATGTTTGCAGTATTGTCAATTTCGGGAGAGGAGATAACATTGTTTATTAATTCCACATCCTTAGGAGGGAGAGCATCAATAGATGTGTTAAACTCATCCTCTTTCCTCAAAATATGTTCAATATGATCTTTAGGGGAGAGATAATTAAGGAAATTGCTCATTATTTCATCTTCTTTCTCTAAGGGATGCTTATGGGTAAGACCAACTTTAGGAGAAGGGTAAGCATTTATCATTAATTCATCATCTCTAGTGGGAATTTTGTTGGAAAAGGAAAGGCCATCACTAGGAAATGTAGGGATAATGTCATCTTCTTGCACAAAAGGATCCTCATGAAGGGAGTGTTTTTTAGGAGACACAAAGGCATCAAGGGCATCATTCAACAAAGCATGATCATATCTATTAAAAGGTTTATCTTTTGATTCAAAAGGAGATATCTCTTCATAGAGGGGATCATTGAAAACAACCATGTTACTAGATTTAGTGGAAGAGCTGATAGGAATGTACCCTTGAGAGGAATCATTCGACTTATCTTTCTCATCACAACGAAATGGCATAGTAACAATGTTTATGAGTTTTTGGTAAAATGAAGGTTTGGTATATTTAGGTTTCAAAAACTCATCTAAAGCTTCATCTAACTCATAATCATCACAAATATGGACATCTTGCAAATAAAAATATGACATTTTGAAATTGCATAAAATTTAAACACACAATGCAAAGAAACACACTTTTTTTTTTTTTTTTTTCTTTTTAATGAAAATGAAATGAAAACACACTAAATCTAGATCTAGATCTAACAAATGCAATGCAAGAGGAAGCAATGATAGATTCACGTCAGGTTCACCAAAATGTGTGGGGGAAAAAGTGACACTAAGCAAGCATGCCCTAATCTCACTTTCAACCACACACTTGCGGAATATGAAAGAGCCTAGAGGTATCACACAATTGGCTACTTCTTCTTGTGGAAGAGAGAGCCACGGGCTACCTATTAGGATTTCTATTCCTTTGTTGCAATTGAAAGATGAAATGATGCAAGTTCAATCCCTAACCCCAAAGTGCAAGTATGAACTAATAACAAGATTGCAGAATTGAACTTAAACAATGGAAAGCTGTAAACACAAGGACAAGACAAGAATGCAAATGTGTACCCAGAGTTAAAATCTGACTGAAAAATGTTCGGGACGGGGGCGTGGGCGCCACTGTCCTGATTCTGCCCCTGAAACTGCTCCGGAAACTGCTGTTTTGCACTCTGGAAAAGCTGTCAAAAATGCTGAAAATGTTGTCTGTCAGGAGGACCAGGGCGCCCAGCGCCCCTGTCCCAGGGACCAGGGTGCCCAGCGCCCCTGTCCTGGCAGGACTAGGGCGCCCCACGCCCCTGTCCTGGTCTTTTGCTCTGAGATTTGGTGTGAAGTTCGGTCTCCGTCTGCTTCTCTCGGATCTGTAACTTGCCGCGTCGTCCGAATTCTGAAACCTGTACTTATATCTGAAAAGGTGTGGTGGGCGGCTATATAGGGTTTTGCCTTAGTCAAACCCCCGCTTCAGTGATTTCCACCTCCACGAATAGCCAAGTTGTATTGTAAAATGTATTGTGTGTGCAGACCTAGTGTGTGTGCAAGGTCCTAAAATGCAAGAAAGCAAACTAGAGCAACCTAGAAAGTAAACCCTAATTGCTTGTAAATGAAAGTAAACCCTAATTGCTTGTAAATCAAGATGCAAAGTGATCTAAAGCATGAATAAAGGATATATTGAAACTTATGCAAAGACATGAAAACAACATGAAATCATACCCAACCCTCAAGGGAGGAGTACAAGCCAATCTTCAGTCGGTAATCTCCTTTTGTTCTTCAATGTCTCCCAAGCCCTAAATGAATGAAATTGATGAATTCTTGATGGATGGATGTTGAATGTTATTGAAGTCTTCAAAGATCTGCTCTTTCACTGCATAGAAGGTCCTCGAAAGCCAAAATTCGGATCCTTTCAAATGAAGAAAGAGAGCTCTTATATATGAAACCCTAGGTCTTAATTTCAACTTTTGGCCGACCTAGAGATTGAATATCCCACCAATTTCTTGGGGTTAAGCTTTATTTTATGATTGGATCGCACTCCTAAAATTTTGGGAAAAATGTCCGGGACCATGTGCACTCCGAGCGCCACGGTCCCGACAACTTTTCACCAATTTTTCAGGGCCGTCGGATATGATGATTTTAGAAAGAATCTCGAAGTTACAGGTGATTTCGAGATGTTTTGACCCCCGAAATCAAGCCCCCAAGTTCAAAATAGGACCTAATCAAGGTTTTTGATTAAATGATGTATTGGAGGAATAAAATGAAAAAGGCACACTTTAATGAAAGGGCCCAACTTTATGATATAGGAGATGATGAAATAGAACCTTAGACCTAATTAATTTAATTAATTAAGTGCTAAAGGGGAAATGCAATGCAAAATGCAAAATGCGCCAAGGCGAGTGCTAAACTAGGTGTGAAATTGTACCACCCTAGCAAGTGCGTACAATTTACGACGCTACAAGTGGATTATAATATAATGGGTAAGAATACATTTAAGTGAGAAGACATACATTTTCAAGTTGGTCAAATTATATCTATTGAAGTTTGAACTTTGAAAGGTGACATAATTAAGAAACATGCCATCATATCATCTTCCATAATTGTACTCAAGGAATTAAACTACTATCTTTTAACATCTTTTTTCAAATATCTTTCTTAAAAAATAGGTCTTATCGACAATAATAAATCTATATTCAAATAAAGATATTAATATACTCATAATTTGAAAAATTGTAGAATCACTTATGGACCTTATATTTATTGGTGAAGTTGGAGGGATATGAATAAGCCCACTAGGGATCAAATGTCGTTAAGTGTAAGGCCTAACACCATAAGGAATGACATTGAGAACATGTATTGAGTGACTTTGGTAGAATGAATACCCCTCAATCCTTGGGTCTTAGTCAAAGAGGTTTCAAACTAAAACTTGCACTTCTACATTGAATAACAAAACAATCTTGTGAATGATATAAATCATTCATTAAAAATATAAAACCCAAACAAAAAATGAAATTTTGATTTAATATTGGGTGTGAATGTTGGTGGGGGGAGCATAGTCAAGGATGATAGAGAGGATCGTAGTTGTTATGACCCATGGTGTCCCATGAAACACAAGAGAGTGGCTTTGGGTGGTGATGTCAATGGAGTTGTGGGTAGAGATGCAAACGTAGAGGTGTAGATAACCTCAATTGGTCATCTATTTTTTGCATGTTGTAACTACCCCCAATTTTCTTAAGTTTATTGGGATTATTTAGTAGATAGATAATTTAGCAATATAGGTAGCAAGATGATCTCATCAATTGAATAGGTGTTATTATGTAAATACAAGGGATCCATTTTGGTCTTATTCGACCTCATTTAATTAATAGTAGAAAAAGATAATGAGTTAATTAAATAAATAAAAATATTCATTTAACTAATAGAGGAAAAGGGTGAAATAATTAAATAAATAGATAATGAGTTAATTAAATAAATAAAAATATTCATTTAACTAATAGAGGAAAAGGGTGAAATAATTAAATAAATATTTATTTAATTAATAGAGAAATATAATGGTAAAATAATTAAATAAATAAATATTTATTTAATTTAGGACAATTTTAGTTGTCTACATTTTGTCCCTCTTTGAGACAATGTGATTTATCACGTTGTTTCAAAGAATAAAATTAAAATGGTGCATGCCCCATCATGCCCCAATATGGGAGGTTGTATGCCCCCTCAAGAGATTGGATGAGAAATTGGAATAATTCAAGAAATCTCCCAATAGGAAGAAAGTAGGGTTAACTAGAAGAAACATTACCAGAATAGGATAATTAGGGTCACAGGGGATCACATAGACCAAACATGGCCAACTAGAGCTACAACACCTATATATAAGATCTTGGGATTCATTCCTCCTCTTTTGCATCCTTCACCTTTGGATTTAAACCTAAAGCAAAGTATAGAGAGAGCAAGGAGAGAATATGGTAGACAATCCTACTGCAAATCATAGATTAGAGCCTGTTTGACAATTCAATCGGCCAAAGGACTACGATGAGATTGTATGTGTTTATCTCGTAGGTTGCTAGGGCTTCATTAATGTGTCGTAAATTAGGTAGGAAATTAGATATATTGAATGCAAAGGATGCTAGATTCTACACAATTGATGCCACAATTTGCGTGTATGCTCCAATTTTCCACATTTGAAGCATAATGGTGTGCACTTGTGCAGTGATGCACACATGAAAGATCATGTTTTACATTTGAAGAGACTATTAAAGCTGCACATGTGAAATATTTTGTTGCACAAATGTGTACTAAGGATGAACAATAAAATTCATCCTATAATAGGGGTTTCTACACATTTGCTCAGGAGTTGTTCTTTTGATAGATAAAGTTGCGCAATTGATAGAACTACACAACTAATAGGGATTACTACACAATTGATGGAATTAGGTAGTTGACCAAGTTTAAATTATTGATTATTTGATTGTTAGGTTGACAAAATGTTTGATTAGTTGACGTAGTGGTTGTTTTGATTGCAAGTTGATCTATCTATTATGATGTCTCCCTTTACTCAAGGTGTGGGACCCAATTTATTAGAGATAGATCATGATTTTCTCAGTGCTACAAGATTATGGAATGCTACATTTATGCCTAATATTTGGGCTAACCTAGGGATATTGACAATGCTTGTTGAGAGATGGCATAGTGAGCATTGCTCATTCCATTTGCTAACATGGGAGATATCAGTTGCCTTAGAGGATGTTTGTCAGCTCATGGTGTATGGTTGAGTATGTGATGAGGATGATTTGCAATGAGCTTTTGGAGATGAGGATTTAGATACCAGGAGAGGAGAGGTTAGCTAGAGAGAGATGGTGACATATTGTGCACTACTTCCATTAGTGTTGGCTGAAGTAGTTGGGGGACTCATATGTCCTAATACATGATCACTTTGGCTATCTACAAGTTGGGAGTACACATTAGAGTACATGATTATGGATGGGACATGGTTTTCATGGGTTCCTTGTCTAGTAGCCCACCTTTATCATGTTCTTCATTCTCTTGTATATTTACATGAAGTGTGTCTACCTTTAGGAGTTATACTACTACACGTTTGGGCCTAGGAGCATATAGAAATCATGAGGCTAGCGTGCATGGATTTTAGAGTCACAAGACAACCATATGTCCATATGTATAATGTGATCACATCCCAACCCAAGTTGAGTAAGCTAGAGTACTAGCATTGATTTTATTATAAGGTTGACATATTGATCTAGAGAACTAATTTAGATTGCAAGGGCTTGAAGGATGATGATGTTAAGCTCCCATATATTTTTCAAATTCATTGCTTTATTTGGAGGACCCCTTACATCATAGTGAGTCACCTACCTAACAGGTTTCTTCATCAATTTGGATGGATACAGGGTATGCCCTAGGGTTCATAAGAGTTTGTCTAGACTACTCGAGAGAGGCAATGGTGGGGGATCACCTTATCCTATGAAGTAACCTTGAAAAATTGTAGGTGTTAGTACCAACACCTTGGGATATATGGAGGAATATTATGGACCCTAGTATGATAGAAAACTTTGAGGTTTGGTTTTCAATGCACTCGCTTCCACAATTGACTAGTCTAGGAGAGTCACCACCAAGGTTTCACGATGATGATAATAATCCAAGCTAAGGAGGTGGTGGAGGAGGAGAGAGAAGATTGAGTAGTTTGCATGAGGAAATGGATGAGATGGGTGAGAGGTAGAATTAAAATTTTGTTTAGAGGTATCCATGATAGAAGATGTATATGTAGGCACATTATGAAACGATGTAGGATGGATCATTGATTTGAAGGATTTGAATGGCCAATAACTTCAAAATAAATTTTTAATGTCATAACATTGTTATTCACAATAGGAGCTATAATGTACAACACATTCACACCATGTTCATCACTTCGAATCAACCTCCGTAAACCCTCAATCAAAGGAATTGCCTCTCTGCCCAAGTGTTGTTGACACAAATTATTGAATATTTTCCAATCATTGGTCAAGATTCCCCAATTGTTCAGTAGTCACTTGAGTTGAAGAGTTATCATCATCATGAGAAGCATGAAAGGAAGGATTCTCCATAATGTCAGGCATGTCATGTCTAGGAATAGAGGATTCACCCAAGCTCCTAGAGGAATAGGTTATTAAAAAATAAGGTGTTGTACACCTTTCATAATAATATATATAATTGTAATATTTTATTTATTATGTGATGTTACACACGGACGTGCAACATGTAGATATTTCTTTGGAATATTCTCAGGGCCATTGTGATGTTGTATTGTAACATTATAATATTATATTGTAATTATTTAATATTGGAGAAAGATATTTAAAAAGAGAAAACTTAGTACCCAATACTAAATGTGGGGTCAAGGGTTAGTTGTGAGCGCATGGTTTTACTTTACCACTAGTTTTATTTGTGTGAGATTTTGTCTATAAAAGAAAACACATGTTTAGTGGTTAAGGCTGGCTGGTGATTTGGGCTACCATTGTATTGATTCCTTTTGAGGATTATATTTGTGGAGCATGAAAAAGGATGTGTGGATTCATGCTTGGACACATGGGAATGCATTGGAGGGCTTGATGGTCTGAGGGTATTCATTGTACTTTGTAAAAGCTTTATGATTGATTAATATGATGGAGTATGGATGCTTTTGGAGGCTGATTTTTTTCCTTGTGAAGGTTTTCTCAAGGTATATCTTGTGATATATTATGGCTTGTCTATTTGATCTTTGAATTATGGTGATTTTTTAAGCTTACATGCATTCTTTTATCTCATGGTTTATGTAGGAAATAGATTATTTAAATGCGGGATTAAAGCATTATTTCTTAACAAGTGGTATTAGAGCTTTCATGGTTAATTTGCAATTATAACCTATCTTTAGTGGAAGAGGTTCAAAGTGGAAGCCATGGCTATGCATGAAAGGATTGAGACATTGCAAGGTATGCAACACACTTGCAAGTTGTTTTTATTGCAGATCTATGGCATTTGGGTTTGCTGTTATGATGGGTTGTTAGCAGATTTAGCATTTCAAAAATATTGGATCAAAAGGGTTACATTTCGATATGCACTCAAATGAGGGTTTTGGGTAGGATTTTATATAAATAACCTCTTGGTCAAAAATACACCTCACCATTGTATCCAAGTTGGTTGAGAAGTGGAAATTTATATAAAATTTGACCTATTTTGGCTACAATTGAAAAAAATGCATAAAAAATTAGTCAGATGACTCGACGACTGTCAAATTTATTCCAATATGTAATTAAAAAAGAAATTAAATCCCGTCAAATTAAAAAGTGGTCCTGCAATTTAATAATAAAAAAATTGATATTTTATGCAAGGGCAATTATTTTTTATGTTTTGAAAAAAAATTAAAATTTTTATTTATGGCTCATGGGGGGTCCGCAGACCTCCCCACGACCTATGGTACCATTGGAAATGGTTGCTAGAGGTACACACAAGCACCATTAGCAACGGTACCCATGGTACCTGTAGCGTCCTAAAATTGCACCCCTTGCAATTTTAACTGCATTTTGGGCCCTCACCTTATCGGTCTCATCCCCATGCTTGATCAGGACCTGTTTATGTTTGCCCTATGCAACTAAGCCTCATAATTGCATCTTATAACTTACACTACCGCTTGTCCTTGTCCCAATTTGGGGTAGGCACCCCGGTCCTCCCTGATTGAGGCCTATTTTGGCCCCTAGGCCCTATCTCAAATTTGAATAGGAAATAAATCCCCCATGTTGGCCTATGTCAGAAAATTAAATGTTTGACAACAGGCAGGTATATAAGGAGGTCTTCCCCTCTCATTTGGCATAACACGATAGTGATCATAAGGCAAGGAAACTACATCAAGAATTCAAGCATTCTTCATCTATCCATGGGAGAATCATTACTTCATTCATTTACAAGCATGTGTGTGTTAGGGTTTTTTCATGTTCATGTCATGTCATTTCATACAACATATGTGATTATATCTAAGAAGCAAAGCATCATCATCATCTATTGCAGATCTGAAGGTATACCTTTCAATCATTTATTTCAAGCATTTGCACTATTTCATTCAAGGTTGATTCCAAACCAGGGTTTGACTTAGGCAAACCCCTATTTCCAACCCCCTTTTTTCTTCTTTTTGTGTGTAGGAAGCAGGTGCACAACTGTATTTCTAGAATTAAGCTTTATTTGCAAAGACGGAAAAACCCTATTCGATGTGTGAAAAGTTCGGAGGACTGATAAGAGGGCGACCTGGTCTAGACACACAATTCGTGCAACTTTTGGTAGATTTCGCAAAGTAGCTTTGAATCATCTTAAACTTCTTAGATCCAGGTGCACGAATGAATCCCGAATCTGTAGTTCACCATTTCCACCTATTTCGTCTTCAATTTCAACACTTTACTTTTTTTAACTTACAAAAGAGGGTTAAACACATTTCAAACACAATCAATCTACTTAGTATTCAGTCCTTGCATCATTTAGGATTGGATCTAGTGGATTCATCCCCTCTTTTGAAAGTAAAGTCCTCCAAGTGAAAATTGGCTTAGTGATTTCCTTCTTCCAAGTGGTGAATTTGCCAAGCCCCGAATTTTCCACTTTGCATTTTGGTGAACCCGTCTCCTTACACCATTAATTCTGATTTTTGTTTTCAAATCTAAGTATATGCAATTTAAAATTCAAGTTTTCATTTACAAGTTTGTTTTTCTTGCAAATTTTAAAAATTTAGAGGTTAATTTCATTAAAACCTTAATTTTTAATTTCAAAACTGATATTGTCAATTGTTTAATTTGGGTTAATTATTTCAGATCTGAGCACTTTTTCCATTTCATAATTCAAAATTTCATCTACAAGACAAATTTCAGAATTAATTTTTAAAATTAAGTGGTTAATTTCAAAAACCCTAATTTTTAAATTTTTAAAATTGAGCTTGTGGGTTGTTTAAATTTTGAATTTCCGTCCTCAAATTTGGTTGCTAATTTAAAATTCAAATTCAAAATTGCAACCTTGAATCAAATTTCAATTTTAAATTTAAAAATTATGTGGTAAATTTTTTTTTAAAAACCCCAATTTCTAAATTTAAATTAATTTTGTGCATTTTCCAAATTTCCAAATTCCCATCTTAGATCTATTTTCAAAATTAAATTAAGTTGTTCTTTCTACAAGACCCTAATTTTAATTCTCTTGTGGATAATTTCAAATTTAAATTTAAAAAATAAAAATGAAGAGGTTAATTAAAAGAGCCCTATTTTAAAAAAAAATTAAATTAATTCTTTCCATTCTTAAATTTCAACATTTCAAATTTAAATTTTTAAATTGAGAGGTTATTTAGCAAAGTTCTAAATTTGAAATTAATTTTGTACTGGATAAATTCAAATCTTCTAGTGGGTAATTTTAAATTTAAATTAAGAGGTTATTTTCAAGGCCCTGATTATAAATTTAAATTTTCTAGGAGGTTGCATAATTTTTCAAAAATTGAATAATCATTTTTCTAAAATTTTGAACTTCAATTTCCAAATCTCAACTTTCAAATTCTCATTTTCAAATTTCATTTCACATTATTTTCAAAATTTAAATCTGAAAAAAAAATCAATCAATCAAATTTGTGAATCTCATCAATTTACATAAATTAAGTGGTTTTATTACTAAAATCCTAATTTATTTCAAATAATTTGCTTGTACTTAAATTTCAATATTCATCATGGAAATTAATGGACTTGACCTATTTGCTATTTCACATATGATTACATTGCTATTTACATACATTTATTATAATCATGTGTTGGATAATGGCTTCTTTCACTTCATGTTACTTCTTTTCATTCATAGAACTTGGACATATCACATTCTTTGGGTTTCCAAGTTGATTCCTTTTCATAGATTAGATCTCAAAGCTTTCATTTTTCATATATATTGTGTTATGGTGATATTTTTGGGCAAATGCATTTCATACGTAGATCACCTAAAAGTTTTTGTAGATCCTAATCCTAGAGATAACAATGAGAAACCTAATACTTGTACCTCCCCTAGGTTATCTAATG
Organism: Cryptomeria japonica; assembly: GCF_030272615.1. Taxonomy (NCBI): domain Eukaryota; kingdom Viridiplantae; phylum Streptophyta; class Pinopsida; order Cupressales; family Cupressaceae; genus Cryptomeria; species Cryptomeria japonica. The sequence continues at coordinate 652,293,553 of NC_081410.1, forward strand.
TGAATGAAGAAAGAGATAATACTCCTATCAATGATCTCTCTAATGGAGAGCAAGCATTGAAGAGAAACATGGCCCAATCTTCTTCTCATAAACATACCCTTGCTCAAGGGGGTAAGGGTGTTTTCATCTCTCTAGATCCTCTTTATTCTCCTAGAACCTATCTTAAACATCAAAGAATTTGTAGAGAAGATGATGTCATGCATTTCATTCATGATCTCTCTCCCCATATAGCATTAAGCAAAGATGAGGCCTTATATGATAAGGATCTTCCTTCCCCATCTACCAAAGAGGATATGCACGATGAAAGAAAGGAAATTCCTCCTCCACAAGATATTCCTTCTTCATCTACTAATCCTTTCATTTCTTCTAAACATACTTACACTACAAACTTCAAATAAATTTATTATAATGTTCCCCCACCTTCTCAATTAAAACATTCTTATAGGAGTGACTTTAACATAATATCAAAACAAGATTTTAGAGGACAAGGACTTAGAAAATTTGAACAAGGAATTTGAGTCCCTGTAAACCCTCCCACACAAATAACCACAAAAGGCCTAGGAAATGATAAGAAATCTCCTATGGATGAACTCCTTAGGATTCAAGACATCAAAAATTATCTTGCAAGGCAACAAGCCATTAGTGCTCTCAAAAGAGTTTCTTCTTCAAAAACTCCTTTTTGTTCATTTCATCAAACCTATGATCACCATGTTGATGATTGTCCCGATTTTCAAAATTAAATACAAAAACATCGATAGTGGTAAAGTTAAAATCATGGATGACAATCCTTCCTCTATTAATGATCAAGAAAGATTAGCAACTAGAATCTTTTGGAGATTGAAGTATGATAAGAATATTACTTTTCCTTTTTAGAACTCATTGAAATTATAAGCATAAGAAAGATGATTCACATTGTCTTTTTCATAATTGTTATTCTCATTCTCTTGGAAAGCGAAAAGCATTTAAGACATTTGTTCAAGAACAATACGATCATGCTCGTATATGTCTTTCAACAAATCTCGCTTTCTTTCTAGGTGAAAAGGTAGTGCCTTAGCACTCCTTTCACCCTCATGTTACTCCTCACCCTATAACATAAGAAGTTAACTTAATTGGGGGCTCTTTTGTCATTAGAGGTGGTGCTTCTTCAATTTTAAATATATTGGGGTAGTAACATGATTTCCCTCTTTCTCTCCTTTTTTCTAAGGTTTCACTATTTTATTTGTTATTGCATTATTCATAACTTGATTTCATGTCTTGCATAGAGTTATCCTTCATGCGAGCACATATTTGTTCCTTGGATGGGACATATTACTTGCTTGAAACAGAGAATTTGTTATGAATAATATCTCCTTAGGAACTTTTGTAAACATTCTTCTTCTTATTCCTTTCTCTTTGAAAATTACATCTTCTTTTGTGTGGTGTTATTCACTTGAGGTCCTTTTCTTGCATATAATTATCCTTCATGTGAGCACATGTTCCTTGGTTAGTACCTATTCTTTGTTTGAAACGGTTCATCTCTTATGAATAACCTCTCTTTAGAAGATGTGTAATTTTCCTCTTTGTCCTCTTGATTGGGGGGCAAGAATGTCTTTTTCTACCTCTCTCTTTCTATTCAATGTATCACTATTCCTTTTAGGGGTTGTATTTTTCATGTGTTGATATCTTTTCTTGCAATGGTATGTCTGTTATGAATAATCCCTCCTTAGGAGAATATGTTATCTCTCTCTCTCTCTCTCTCTCTCTCTCTCTCTCTCTCTCTCTCTCTCTCTCTCTGAAGATTACCACTTCTTTTAAGACACATTTTACATAAACTAATGTCTTTTCTTGCATTGAACATTCATTTATGTGAGTATATTTTGCATTTCCTTATGCCTAATCTCTCCTTAGAAAATTGTGTAAGTCTTCTCATTGTCCTAACACTTGGGGGGCAATGATCTCTCTCTCTCTCTCTCTCTCTCTCTCTCTCTCTCTCTCTCTCTCTCTCAGGATCTACTTTTCCTTTGTGGAGTGGTGTTTGTTTCATGATTTGGTGTCATTCCTTGTGTGAAGTTGTTTTTTGCTCAAGGATTATCTCTGATACAAGAGGAGTAAGTCCTTGGCTACAACCTCTTCTTCACTTGGCAATGTACATCTTCCATAAACTTACCCCTCCACATTGGGTCAAAAGTGTGTCATCCTTCATCAAGAAAACCTTTCACCTAGTAATAGGAGGAAGGTATGAATTCTTGTTCTCCTTCCATTCTTTTTGTAGAAGATGTTATATTTTTTCAAGATAGATCCTCTTGGGGGTATATGTCTTTTGAGCAAATATCTCTTGTCCTCCAAGGATCTCTTTTACACATGTTGCAAGATATCTCTTTTTCAACTATCTTATCCTTGCTTGAAGAGTATGATAGTTCTGATACTTAATAAAAGTACAGATCCAATAGCCAACAAGATGAGAGGGGGGGGGTTGTGAATCATACAAACTTAATCTTCCATAAAAACATCAGATTCAACCTCGGTAACATATATTTCAGTAATATAACCAAAACTGTTAAACATGCAAACTCGAAAGCATATAAACATCATCAACCTCATAACACCAGATTTAACGTGGAAACCCAAATAGGGAAAAACCACTATGGGATTTTGGACCCACTAAGAAATATACTCTTCTAGAGTATGCTCGGTTAAAAGCAAATCCTATTAAAGATTACAAACACATTGCTAGATGTGACCCGGTTAAGGGATTTCCCTCAGATCTGTTAGGATCTTCACCTTGTTAGAAGTGACCTTGTTAAAGGATTTCAAACACTCAATCAGAATGTCACCTTGCTAGAGGGTTTTACAACTAAGACTATTAAGTCCACTCGGTTAAGAGATTTTCTATCACTTTCACAAAATAACAGTAATAAAATCTATCGACAACTTCACATCTAAAATGCTAAAGCAGATTCCTATTTGTTCAATACAATCTAGACATAGAACTAATCTTGTCTATCTATTGGGATTCTATACTCTGTTATTCTAACAGGTCTTCAAGCTTCTGTGCTCGGTAATCACTATGTAGCATCCCTGTGCATACACTTGCCCGGATACATTGTTTACCAAAATTTTCCTATTTATAAACAATTAGGTAACCACTTAATCTCCTTGATCACATTTCCCATGATCAATCATAGCCATCAGATCTTCGATCTTGTCCAGGTTCAATGTATCTTTCGATCTAAAAACATTTTACCCCGCCTTGGAACTTGTGCCAGGGTATTGCGGTTCAATATGCACTGTAGATCTTCATGCCGACTTTCTATTGCCTTAGATTCATTAACAAACTTCATCCACAACTCACCAATCATTTAATTAGTTCCAGCTCATCAGCTTCCTTCATTAAATAATGCATGCAAACATTTAATGCATTCTGTTATAGCTCGGTTACAACTCGGTAACAACTCAGTGAATACTAAACTTCACTCAGTAGACATTCCGCCTTCATTAGCCGATAGTGATAACCTTAGGGTTTACCGACTAGGTTCTTTGCTTGATAACATAGTATAGTATTAACCTTTACAATTTACAACATATGTATGATGTTAAAACAATCTAAAACATCATGATCTCATCATTGTCTGACTCGGTACTAGTTGCCCATTGAATACCTTATTCATCATATTCTTTCCTGTGTCTTTTACCAACATCTTTCTATTCTTCATATCATACTTCTCAAGATATGGCAACATCATACTGAATTATAAAATCAATTTCTTGACATCAATGACAAAATAATAATATCAAGATAGTAAACATCCTTAATCAGTTATATCCATAATCATCAACAACCTTCTCAATATCCTTATGAAATGCCAACAACCTTTCATTGTCTGTTATAATGCTATATTGCAAATAGAGTATTCCCTCTATAGCTTGGATTTATGACATTGTTGCTTAAAGGATATCTCCTTGGTGTTGAAGGTAAGGTATACTTGGCTTCCTTAAGACATCAACATAAAAATATATTGATATCTTAAGGTGGGGCACCCACATTGCTCCCCTTATACCATATTGTACTATGCTCTTGCATATCATTTTTGCATGTCTTAAACGGGGTGTTCATTCTCGAAACCAGAGTAAAAACTCTTAGAGTGAGATGCTTCACACTTCAAACCAGACACATCATTTGATATATGTCTTAGATGGGGTTACATATCAATGAAAACAACAATCTTAAATGAGATGGCCTCGAAACCAAGCATGTATCTGCCACTTGGAATTTACAAATTTGCACACACATAATCACCCCTTGGCATTTGCATTTAAATTACATGTCTTAAATAGGTTGAAGCACACTAAAAAATAGAGCAAAGACTCTTACACGGGGTTTTATACACTTGAAACTAAACATCACTTGCACACATGCACGAGGATGGGTAGAACTAGCTAAAAACAACTAGACCGTTCTTACTCTCCTCCCCACATGGGTCACTTAAATAAAAAAATCTAGGGGCAAGTTTTCCATGTCCTTTTCTCCTCATGGATCACCTAGATAAAAATATCTAGGGGCGAGTAGTCCATGCTCTCTCTCATCATTATTCTCATGGATCTCCTAGATAAACACATCTAGTGTGTATTCATGCTCTCTCTTCTTCCTCTGATGAACTCAGAGTTTTTCTATTGATAGTTCATGGATGATTCTTTCTTTTCTCTTTTATGTGATCATTTGTGTTCATGAGATGGAACTTTCAAGAATGATATTAGTTGTTGAGGCATTTTGATATCGAGGTCTCTTCAACTAGTTGACTTGAGGTCTTGTTTTTAGTCTTTAGCTTTTGGGTCTTGTGTGCCTTTGTGTCTTTTCTTTTGTTTGTCTTTATTTGTCTTTTTGTTTTTATTTTGTTTTGTGTGCCCTTGCATATTTTTGAGTGAGGGACTAAGATTGGGGGCTTAGTTCCTCAAAATTAGTGATATCTTATACTCCTTGTGATTTTGCTCCACATTCCTCATCTCCTTCTACTTTTCTGTAAGTATTTGTGTAAGCTCATACTCCCGCTAAAGTGGGGGCTAAATGTAGCATCCTAAAATTGCACCCCTTGAAATTTTGACCATATTTTAGGCCCTCACCTTGTTGGTCTCATCCCCATGATTGATCAGGACCCATTTATGCCTCTCCTATGCAACCAAGCCTCATAATTGCATCTTATAATTTGCACTGCCCCTTGTCTCTGTCCCAATTTGGGGTAGGACCAAGGCACCATGCCCTGGTCCTCCCTAATTGAGCCTTATTTTGTCCCCTATTCCCTATCTCAAATTTGAATGGGAAATAAACCCTCCATGTCGGCCTATGCTAGAAATTTAAATGTTTGACGACAGACAGTTATATAAGGAGGCCTTCCCCTCTCATTTGGCATAACGTGATAGCGATTATAAGGCAATGAGACTACATCAAGCATTCAAGCATTCTTCATCTAGTATTCCTCAAGGTTGCATATTCTTCATCTATTCATGGGAGCATAATTACTTCATTCATTTGCGAGCATGTGTGTGTGTTAGATTTTTGTCATGTTCATGCCATTTCATACAACATATGTGATTATATCTAAGAAGAGAAGCATCATCATCATCTATTGCATATCTGAAGGTATATCTTTCCATAATTTATTTCAAGCATTTGTAGTATTTCATTCAAGGTTGATTCCAAACTGGGGTTTGACTTAGGAAAACCCCTATTCCCAACCCCCTTTCTTCTTCTTTTTGTGTGCAAGAAGTAGTTGTGCAGTTGTACTCCTAGAATTAAGCTTTATTTGTAGAGACCGAAAAACCCTTTTCAACGTGCGCAAAGTTCAGAGGACCGATAGGAGGGCAACCTAGTTCGAATACATGGTTCCTGTAACTTTTGGCAGATTTTGTAGAGCAACTCTGAATCATCTCAAAACTCTCAGATCTAGGTGCACGACTGAATCCTGAATCTGTAGCTCACTGTTTCAGCCTATTTTGTCTTCAATTTCAGCACTTTACTTATTCAACTTACAAAAGAAGGTTAAACACATTCCAAACACAATCAATCTACTTAGTATTTAGTCCCTGCATAATTTAGGATTGGATCTTGTGGATTCATCCCCTCTTTTGAATGTAAAGTCCTCCAAGTGAATTTTGGCTTACTGATTTCCTTCTTCCAAGCGGCGAATTCGCTAAGCAGTGAATTTTCCACTTTATCGTACAGTTGATCGGTGGTGGTCCCTCATTAATTCATTGACCCCACTCAAACCCCACCCAATTAAAATATGCCTTCAATTTTTTATAATGCATTGTTGAGTTTAAAATTTAAAGTTTTTACAATGTATTTACTGCATGATACTTCCTTTGTTCTCAAGTAGTGACATTAATGACAACAACAAAAAATGTGGTTTGAAGAATGGTGTAACAAGATACCAAAATTTATTTTCAAAGTTTGGGTATAAGTGTTAATATTGAACTATAATTAATAGATCCAAAGTGAGTCAAGTGAAATGATAAATCTATCTAACATGAGACTAGCTTTGTGAATATTTCCTTAGTATAGCTCCTAGATGAAGGATGATAAATCCTGATAGGGGGAACTAACTAAGATGGTGTTGAAATGATAAGCACTTTGTAAACCTTATTTGTTTTGTGTAACTAGGAATGAGGTGAATGTGGAGATGTTGAAAAGTGAACGTAAATGTCTCTGTGTAAGCAAAGTGATGTCAAAATCTAGTTCTTAGCAGAAATGGGTATTTAAAATTGCAAATCTTGTTTATTCAAAATCTTGTGCTTGTTGTTGTGTATGCGCTAAAACATATGCATCATAATAGAGATCAAAAGCGCTAGTTTGGATATCAGAAGTGCTAGAATTGTGATCATAAGCACCAGAACAATGATTATATGGGCTAAATAAAGTATCAAAGGTGCTAAAATAGTTGTCAAAACTGCTATTCTGCTCTCTTTTTTTTATTGTTTTTTAATTTTATTTTCTAATATTTTGTAGATTTTTATGTTTTATGTTATTGACAGGAAAAACACAACAAACAATGAAGGCAAAATGGTTGTTTTCCTAATCTAAATAAAAAGTGTATGTTCAAGGCTCAAACAAATCTCAAGATTTCCATTGGTATATAACAATTAAAGAAAATTCAAGCAAATTCATACCTAAGATCAATGGCTTAATTGCAGTACATCAACCCACAACTTGGAATCTTTGTCAGCTCAAGTGTCACCACATCTAAATCGGCATGTATGATTTTTTGCCTTTTTAAGTGAGGACAACTAGGGGCCTCCAAGACTAGAAAGATGACCCAACCACCCTCTCTTGAAAAGCTACAGGTAGCCTATACAATGCCAGGGATTTTTGCCTCTTCTCAAGGGAGCCTTAAGTATGGTGAGTATCTTAGGGGCAAAACTTGCTATGCCCTTGCATTCAAAATAACCACAGTTTTTGGAGGTGATTTGGGAGGACCTCTAACTAAAAGTGTCTAGTCTAAACTTGGGGCAATCTGGTGTCTATGCATGTGGTGATTCTCATTTAAGAGGTTTCCTAGCCCTTAGAACAAGGATTTTTAAACATCACATGGATACTAAGGGAAACTTTCATCGGTATAGAACAATTACACTAGGTGGTTGATGACTTTCGTCACCCTCACAATTATTTATATAAAAGACTAGATTACTATCTCTTAGGTCATTCCCTCTCACTAGGTGTAGCGCCCCTTGGGAAACATGTCTTTTAAATGTAGTTTAACAAGAAAATAAGATAGATGGGTTTAGTTTCTTGTCACCCAAGTTTTCACAAGGGGAGAGCATACACCTACCACCTAACAAACACGACAAACGCTAATTTATTAACCTCTTAGATTAAACTAGATGACATTATGATAAAACCAAATACACATTATGCAGAAAGCCTATTATGATAAAGTAAAAAGAAAAGAAAAAATATATTTTCTTCCTATATTAGACTATGTAAAAATAAAATTCAAGGATGAATGATCGAATTACTTCTCCTCCTAATTATACTAGTTTCCTAGATTAACTATGCAAGTATGAATACAAAAATATGATCTAAATGCAATAAAAAGAACTCTACAAAACAAATGTTAGTAGTTTCAAAATAATGCCTTGGATGTTCATGAATGGCTGCAAGAAGAGTTAGATAACAAAATTATAAAACTAGATGAAACAAACCACTAACTGTAACAAATGCGGTAAGACAAAGATTAGATATGCTAATATAGAGAAAGCAAATGCACTAGAACAGGCTACAAAGGCACTCAAACAAACTACAAATACATTGAAACAAACTATAAATACACTAAAACAATCTACAAAGGTACTAGAATACTAGACAAAAATGCTAAAACAAATTGTAAAGGTGCTAGAATACTAAACAAAAGCACTAAACAAGGTTTTTCATAAATTGATAAAAATTCTTGCAATCTGAAACTTTTTGCTCTCTATCACAAATGCATGAAATTGGAATGTAAATGTGACAAAATGACCTGTAAACACTAAAAAACTGCAAATTTGATGTTAAATTCAAGGCAATGCCCCACCGTGGGCACCAAAAATGTGATGTGGAAATCTGCAAATTATGTAAGATTATAAACAAGCTACCACAAAACTAAAATCCTACAAAGTAGCCAAATTACCAATTTAACAAATAAAACAAGTAAATTATAAAAACCCATACCTTTATGCATGTTTCATCAAGTGTCCTATCAATCTTTGTGTAATAACCCGCTTTACTTAATCCAATAAATTATGAGCATTTATTTATTTATTTAATCATTTGTGTTTGATTCAATCACATGCTCTGGGCATCTATCCAATTGGATTAGGCATTCATCCATCTGGAATGAGCATCTAACCATACGGGTTAGGCATTTGTCCATACGGGACATGAGGTTTCATCTATCCAATACAGGATAGGTATCTACCCAAACAGGGTAGGGATCTATCCAACTTGGGATAGGAGGTGCTCTGACCAAAGACTTAGACTCATCAAGACCATATGGGTCTTGAGTCACTCACTAAGAACTACACTCCTTTAATAGGTGTGCACCGAGGTCGCCGTCCTTAGGAGCAAGTAAAATATATTGCAAGCTTGAATTCCGCCTCAGAATTTGGCCTAAATCCTTGGGAAGTCAAGCGAATCCATACAGGATTCCTTCCTAGTATGTATGTTGGGTGAATATTTTGTCACTAGTGTACCAATGACAAAATATATGATTCAGTCACAGCTATATTGAGAAATTAATCTCTCCTCTCATCAAGGGGAGGTTCCCTTTGAAATCTCTTCTCTAATTAATAAGAAATTTAAATATGTGGGTTAGTGTTGGGCATGTAACTCTCTTTTTTCAGAGTTAATGTATTCTTCCTTCACTTTGTTACAATTTCCCTATCACTTTAATACTTAAGGAAATTAACTAATTTATCCAACAAACTATATCAAGATTTTATAAACAAGAAGCACAAAGTCTTTCTCGAATACAACACCAACTAAACTAATTATCACAATGAAACGAAATTCAACTTGCAACTCAAAGTCTTCAAGTATAATTCCTTATTCCTAACAACTACAAGCAATAGTAGCAATACAAAGCCTACTACTAATTACTTAACAATAGAAAATTTCTCAAATACTCAAGGAGCACAAAGTCTACTTTCATAATTTAAGAGCTCTTTAATCCACTTAACAATACTTCCTATATCAAGAAATTCAAGAACATATATAAGTCATGAACTTCAGAACATTAACTCATATAACCAATTCTTTTTAAATACAACACAAAGTTTTGGATCAAATAAATTGCTTTCTTTATTTGCTTGATCAAATTCTCACAACAAAGCTCAAAGTCTTAGTTGAGGCAAAAATTTAGCAAAGTTTTGCTTAGCATAATCCAAGATAAAAATATACAAATGAGGGTCCCTCTTATATATAAGAAAATTGGAGAAAATGTGGGCATAGTTGACTAATTCAACTGCACAATCCCACTTGACTACAACTACAACAGAAAGAAAATATGCAACTGCGAGAAAACTTGCAGCATCTAAAAATGCAACTACATGGAAAGAAAATGCCAAAAAGGGGCACTTTATTCATTTTTCTCCTCCTCATTTGATTTATGGATTTCCTCGAACCTAGTCAGGATGGCCTCCATCTCTTCTTGGTTCAGCATCTAGGTAGAATCTGTGATCACACGAACACAGGAGATGGTATCCTCAGCCTCTACAAATTTCTTTTTTTCATCCTTTAGCATGGATGCGAGGACCTCAAAACTGACTTGAATTTCTAGTAACTTATCAAATGCATCAAGTGAAAAGTCTTGTCCAGTGTAGTTATCCATTAAGGACATAAATTCTTGTGTGATGGCATTGCTAGTAATGAGATTCTGATTGTCATCATACATATAACAAGGAAGGTCAACAATCTTGGCAAAAATGAGATCAATCTCATCATCACCTTCCTTCTGCTCTCAATCTAGCTCTGCTATCATCAACTTTATTGTCTCTTTCCTGTAAGATAGTAGCGACAAGATTTGGATATATTTTCCTCTTGAAGGAGCCACTTTATTTTCAACGAGGACGTCTATTCTGAAGTCATCCATTTTGCTCCAAAGTGTTGTACTTTTTTCAATATTTTCCATGTCCTGAGATAGTGAAGTTTTAACACTTTGCATCTGACTTTGGATCACTTCAAAATCTGTCAACAAACCAACTGTTGAACTTAGGAGATGAGACCCTTCTAACTTCTGTCGTGCTATCCACTCGTCCACCACTCGGACCTTGGCTTCTACCTGTTCAGTTTTATTGAGAGCTTCAGCATCTATTGATGATTCTATGGGCTCAACTTCATGAGAGGATTGGGTAACTTTCAAAATAATGTTAGTCAATTGTTCACATTTATGTTTTAATTCATTCTTCTCATCCCTCTCTTGGTCAAGTCTTCATATCAAAGAGTTTAAAGTTGTCTGAGAATCCAGCTTAACACTTTAATGCGTCTCCTACCCAAGCTCTACAGTTCGCATGATGTAATCCTCAGGTCGTACATCATCCTTATTCTTATCTGATGATGGCACCATGACTTCAACATACTTCCTTTTAGAGGTTGGGTCTACTAACACCTGGAAAATAGTCTTTGACTTCTTTGTTCCCTTGGGCTTTAGAGGAACCAATTGCTCAAAGTCAAACTCATCAGGAGAAATCACCCGTTTCTTCCTCTTAGGTGATACTGCTTCCATCTAAGGTGGTAATTCAGGGTTAGCCAGTGGGGTAGTAGCTTCTTGTTGAGTGTCACTTGGTATTTCAGGAGCATGTTGGCTTGAACTGGCAGTAGTGACTGATATCAATGCTGAAGTATCTGGTGATATACCTGTTGATGCAACAACAGCTGCTGATGCTGACTCTTCTTCAGTTATGGCCATGAAGGAGAAAGTGGAAGGTGCAGTTGAAAGAACTTGAGTAGTAACTAGAGGTGGAATTTTTGTTATAACTATCGTAGTAGAAATAACTTCAGTGCTTACCTAAGATGGAATCTCTATTATGACCACTATAGAAGGCAAGGTCATCATTTGTTGTTCCATGAATTCTTTCTCCATAGCTTCAAGAAACTCCAATATTGACGATTCAATAGTGGTTGAAGGAATATCATCAAGGCTGGAAAAGTTGGATAGTGCGAAGAATTCTTGAGCAACCTCTGATTGAGTCATGCCCATACCCAAGTCCTCATCATCGAATTCCTCTTCCTCTTGATCAGAATTAGAATATATGGAATGGATAATCACTTGTGAATGAGTTGTTGCCTATGAAGTGGCTAGAACATTAACTTCACCAAGATGTGATGTTTCTTCAACTTGTGTTTCCTCTTGTTGAGGAATTTCACCTTCTTCCATCTCTTTCTCTTTTCCAGTATCTCCAACAGTATGTTGTTCTGGCTCCTTCATAACTATCTCCTATGCTATTAAGGATGATTCAACTTTCTTAGACCCTTTAATTGTGAACTTGATTTTGGGTCCTTTTCCCTTGTATTGTGTTACAGGAGCTGATGATAATGCTTGTGAATCTTCTTTGGCCTTGGTTCCCATTTCAGCTATAATTGTCTTACTAGCCATGCCATCACTATTATCCTCATCTCCAGAACTATCAGGAAGTTGTTTCATTCTAAGATTATTTTTAAGCAACCATGCATTGGTGTTTGCCAAAATAGGAGAGATTCTTTGAGAGATATATTTACTTTCCTTTTTTGACCATTGCACCGATGGGAGAGGAGAGTCAGAAACCTTCTTTTCATAATAGACCAGGTGTATTATGTCATTAGTGTCTTCCATGGTCATTGGGATCTTTGCTAAATCCAAATTTCAATCTGTTCCAGGGTAAGACGACTGAAATCCATCCTTCTTACATCTTCTTCATTTTGACAGTCTACCCATACATCTTCAAATCTATAGACATGGGTGTAACTCCTCTTGAGTTTGTTCTTCATGCCACGAAAATTAAAATTGTTTCGTGCCTTGAATCTTCTCATGGTATTCCATTGCATTTTTTCCTCCATGTTTTTGGCTTTGGGGTTGGTTAGAACTGAGTACCTGCCAATTGATTCTAGGAACTTCAAACCAGTCTTATGTGCTTGTGATTGCTTTTCATGCACATAGATTAGCTGCCGACACAACTCCATGAGAATGATCTTGTCGGAAGGATACCTTGGTAGAATAAAGGGTTCACCTAACAAACATCCGATCTAGATGTAAGTGAATGTTGGGAACTGAAGGAAACACATCCAAAATGAGACACCTTGTTATATGCAGCCTCTAATATTCTTTTCTTCTGCAGGCTCTTATCAAACATGCACTTCCACAAAGCAAAGAAGGCATCATTAAATCTTCTAATGTGGCTACCTTGATTCTTGATCGTAAGTTGATCATGGTATTCCCAGACAATAACTAATCTCATGTCACCTTTAGTAGACAAACTTGGATATTGCCTCATGGCAGGGGTTGCATAAACCAGTTAGGAAGTCATATAAAATTTCAACGTTACTTTGACTTCTTTCAACTGTGCGCAAAGTGCATCACTGATCTGCTCACCCCAGTCAATCCTAACGACCCCTTTCCTGATTATATTCATGTAGTAACACATCCAACTTTGAAAGTGGTGAGAGTCTTTTAAACCCTTCACTCTTGATAACATGGTGACCATGTCATTGTACTCCTCATTGAAGTCACTCCTGTGAAAAAACTTGGGCCATCACGAGGTGGTGGAATTTTCGATAACAGAGGTACACAGTATTGATCACTTTCTTGCATTTGGTCTCATTTTCTCATAGTACTCTTGAGCACTTTCTTGAGAAATGTCAGCTACTTTTTCAACTAGAGAACCTTTGAAAATGCTATTGAAGAAAACACTATCCAGAGTCATGATGACATTTTGATCAACATCCCTAACCTGTCTTGTATTCAGATCAAAGTGATCCGCTACTACAAGTACAAATTTTGGATCATGAGCTGCAACTGGGGAGGATGCATATTTATGCAACTCTGATTTGATCAGGTTTGTTAGGCAGGCAAGAGCTTTCTCAACTCGGTCAATAAACTCCTACATACTGACATGTCTAATTTCTGTATCTTTGATCTCCTTGATGTTTGAGTCTACTAAACTTTCTGGGTACAAATTCAAGTACTTATCATACTTGTACTTCATCTTTTTTGTTGATGTTTTACCCAGAGAAGATTCCAACTGGCCCGGGGAAGGCTCTGATTTATCGTGAGAGGGCTTTGACATTTACAAATGACTACATTCAACACTGAGGATTAGCTTCTTTGATATTTATCATCGTCAATAAAATCAACTTTTATCAATCGGATCGAAAAATCGGACTTAGAACAGGCTTGGGATTAAAACTATCAAAAATAGCAGGTCGGGAAAAAAAAGTCCGATCTGCACCTTAGGAGTCAAAATTTGCACATTGGACTTTAAAGTCCAATGTGCGAGGATAAAACATCTTTACTTGCATATCGGACTTTAAAGTCCGATGTGCAACTAGGGGAAAGTCATTGGCACATCGAACTTTAAAGTCTGATGTGCTATTTGGGGGAAAAGCAAACAGTTGACATGTTGGGTTTTAAAACCTGACATGTCAACCGAACAATCTCTTCCCTCGCATATCAGATTTTAAAGTCTGATGTGCGAGGGTTATCCTCCTGCATATCAAACTTTAAAATTTGATATGCAAAGAGTTATCTCCGTATATCAGCCTGCATGTCGAGTTGTAAAACCCGACGTGTAGGCAAGGGAAGGGGAAAAATAAAAAGGGTTTGAGGGCCATCAGACATTAAAGTCTGATGTGCCCTCAAACCTTGAGAAGAAGATTATAGGAGCGATCGGATTTTAAATGTCCGATGTACTCATAATCGACTGAAAACCCAAAACGGCGGAGAAGGAAAGATGAAAACAACAACAACAAAAACAATAAAAACCCTACTTCAATCCACGCGGCCAAAGAAAAATTAGGTAACCAACGAGGTGATCAAGGTCGAAAACGCGACGAGAAGAGCAGGAGAGCACGCGCAGAGGAGAAATCACCGAATCAAAAATGAAGAAATAAACCCCCAAAACTCAATAAATAAACTCTAAAATTAGCAATTAATGTGACATTAATTACTAATCACGCTAAAGTCTGACATGCAAGAATAAACCCTTGCAAGTCAGACTTTAAAGTCCGACATGCAACTTTTAACCAGAAGACCTACAGATCGGATTTTAAAGTCCAAACTGTAGGGGAAGGATTACCTACAGGTCGGACTTTAAAATCCGATCTGCAAGGTTAAAACCAAACCTCTGTACATCGGACTTTAAAGTCCGATGTGCAATTCCTTTGAAAAAGAAGGACCCCTACAGGTCGGACTTTAAAGTTCAACCTGCAGGAAAAACTGCAAATCTTAACCACTTAGAAAACAATAAAAAGAAAAAGAAAAAGAAAAAAGGAGCTAACCGACGGAGTCGATCAAGCTCTCCCGAAGGTCATAAGGTATGAAATGACCTAGTTTTGTAGGGTTGCCTCACGATTTTGGCCGCGCTGAAATCAAGGGCAACAATGCGTTAAAGTACTTTTTCTTTTATTACACTTATCTTTCAATTAGGAGTCTTTGCAATCCTCCTTCTTACCAAATCCTAGACCCCATCCCTGAACGCCTAAGTACTAGGGACAACTTTGTCCCTAGACTGCCTACATACCCATTTCGACATGGGATCAAGGTGTAAGTATGTAGTTCTATTTCTAATCTATGGTTTAATGTAAATTGTTTGGTGGGTACGCAACCCTTTCTAGGGTCAATTTCCCAGACAGTTTCTCTGCAGCTACTACCCACGATGGTAGCTTTTAAGAAAAGGCTCAAGGTGGCCTATTTCTTGTGGCCTAAAACAACTAGGTCCTAATACCTATCATAAGAATCACCCTTGACCCAATTGTCAATCGTCAACAACTCTTCGATATTAAACCAAGTTTATAAAATCATTTCGCTCAATCAACCCTAAAGGGGTTTACTATAGTTTAACTAGAGGATGTAAAATCATTTAAAGATTATCGATCCAAGGGGGATTACCCGCCCCTTGGATTTAACTTCCAAGTGTCCCTTATTACTCCTCGATGATTTATAGGGACGACGCCACAGACTTCGTTGATGCAGCTTTATTAGGCATTAGGTGTAGTAGTTCAACATGACGACTTTACCCGTAAGTGTGACCTAGAGGCACCGTTTATACCGAACGTTGCTAAGTTTTAGTTTTCAACACCTCTTGTCTAGTTTTCTAACTAAGAGATCTAACTCTTACATTCAATGAGCTTAACATTATTCTAGTGTAGATAAAACTGAAAACCATATTGAGAAATATGCCACAAAATTAACTCTACGTATAAATGAAGGAAAATTCTCTTGAAGTAGAATCATATTAATACTCAAAAATATATATATAAATAAGAGATCTACCATCTAACATCATCAATTAGCATGGATAAATAAGAAAGTGTATCTTGTATAGTAATATCAAGAATTAAATAAATGTACCACCATTAAAAGTAACTTGCATGAAATTAAATTCCCCTTTTAAATTTTTTTTTTAATTGATACTTAGGAAAAGAAAGGAATATCTTCATCAAATCTAAATTCGTGAAATAAATGAATCATCGAGTTAAATAAATTGACTTAGAGGATTGTTAAAATTTATTGTGAAAGAAACAGACTGTTCATTTTTTCCTTCTAATCCAAGTTAGTTATTGATTAGACCTCAATTATTGGGGCCCAAATCCCTTTTAGAAAATACGATACTGATGCCAATTTATAATTCTCAAAATTAATATAATCAAATATTTTACAAATCAAGTTATTACAACAAAAAATTATCAAGTTATTACAACATAGAATTAATGCTAATTTTGTTGGTATTTATGTTATTACTGATATTATTGTTTTTTATATTGGCTAGTAACTAGTAAGAAGAGCTTTGTGGAAGATGTTGTAAACCGGTATGTAAAGTTTGTAAGTTGAACTGGTGAATTGTTGTAAAGGGTTAAACCTTTCTATGTAATGCAACAGGTAAACCCTATCAGCTGTTAAACCCTAACCGATCAAGTTTGATGGTTTATTGTCTAATAAGCAGTAATGATGGAGAAACGTGTGATCATTGAATGAGGATATGTTCAAATTGTTTTGGTGTGTTTGTTTTTGTCTAGGGAAGGAGCAAAGTGGATTGCATCTAATGCACAGCGTGTGATGAGTTACTAAGTCTGATGAAGCGATGATCATAGAGCGGTTGGAATTTTCTTGAAGAATGTGAAGAGATTGTCATGATTTCTAATGGTCAAGATTGTACCGACTTGTTTGTAATATCGATGATGAGAATTAGGTTTTTGCTATGTTACCGACCTAATTGATTTCTATTTAAGGTCGATAAAGTTATTTGCAAAGGTTGTTGGCAAGATTGATGAAAACCCATTGAGTGTGTAGTTGCCTAACGAGTGAATGGATCTGCACTTTGAGTGAAGGTAGATTGAAGCTTAGAAGGATCTAATCAAGCAAATGTAATGCTTCTCAAACAAATCAAGAAAACCTGTTGTTTTCTAACAATTACAGTAGAAGTGAAATCCCTTAACCGGGTAAGCTTTAACAAGCTTGGTTACTCATTAAATCCTTTAACAAGGTGGTCCATTGGATTGGATTCTTAAATCCACCAGCGAGGTTACTCCTAATGGGGTATTGTGCTTTTTATAAAGGTGTATTTATAAATCCCTTAACCGGGTGATTCCTGACTGGAATTAGTTCTTAACAGGACTTATTGTAAAGCTTTAACATGCTTGGCTCCTAACAGGGTGAACTTCATAATAGTTCAGATAGCTGTCCTTGTGAGTCTCATCTCACCGTGGTTTTTACCTATTTGGGTTTTCCACGTATAAACATTTGTGTCAAGTGGTGAATGCTTTTATAGTTGTGATCTTATTTGTTGATGTGGTTAATTTCTGATAAGGCATGTTAAGTAGAAGCATTGAGAGTTGAATATGTTGAGTTATGATTAAGCATTGTGGATGTTTACTAGATTGAAGTTGTTTACTGTTAAAGTTGTCATAACAGTTAAACCGGTTGATGTCAAGTATTCTTATGAATATTGATCTTGATGGAGATATGTTTACTTTGTTTGACTAAGTTTGAGTTTGGGAACTTTGTATCAGTTTTTCAATATACTGATTCACCCACCCCCCCTCTCAGTCTTCTTTCGGATACTTATTCTTTCATCATACCATCAATTGGTATCAGAGCATCTCAGGTCCTCTTAATCTAAAAGCCTAACACCTTGAGGAAAAGATATTGTAGATCATGATGAAGAAAGAAGGTCCGAAGTTCAACAAAGATAACTATAGAATATGGAGTGAGAGAATGAAGATTTACATTCAGAGTCTTGGTAGTCAGTATTGGAATCATATAGAACATAAGTATACTACACCTATTGGACCCCTGACTGATGATCAGAAGAAGGAACAACAAGAAAATCACCAGGCATTAGAAGCTATTATCAGTTCCTTGTCTGATGTTGAATATGTAGATGTTCATGGTCTTGAAACTGCATATGAAGTATGAAAGAAATTAGAAGAGATTTATAGTGGTGATTAACATGTTAAGATTGCCAAAGAGGAGAGTTTAAGAGGAAAGTTTGACGACATGAGAATGTCTAAAGGTGAGAATATCCAGCAATATGGTCAAAGGATTAAAGAGATAGTTGGTGAGATAAAGAGTGTAGGAGGGAAAGTGGAAGATGCCACAATAATTAATAAGGTATCGAGAACCCAGCTATCGGTCTATGCTATCTGAGTTGCAGCTACTCAGGAGCTGAAATCCATTGACAAGACAAAGGTCACTCTTAACTCTATTATTGGCAAACTTACTATTTTTTAACTAAATGGCTATGATGGTAGTGTACAGAAATTAGAATTTGCATTTAGAGCTTCTGTCTCTAACCCATATGTGAGAAGAAGTAGAGATACCAGCCATAACTATGAATCTAGATCTAGTAGAGATGCTGAAGATGAAGACAACTTAGTGGAACTTGAAGCATTGTTGGTAAAACGACTTCCTAGAGGCACTAGTAAATATAGAGGTAAGCTACCTTTAAAATGTTTTGCATACAACAAGATTGGTCATATAGCAAAAAACTGCCCTAATGGTGAAAATGAATACAAGTGAGACAAATTTAAGAAATACAAGGGTAAAGACAAGAGACATTGTCTTGTAGCTATTGACAGTGGTATTACTGATGAAGAATTTGATGATGATGATAGTGAAGATATTGTGTTTGTAGCTATTACGGAAGAAATATCAGATCAGAAGGCACTAGTATCCAGAATGGATAACTCTGATGATTGGATCATTGATAATGGTTGTTCACATCACATGACCGGTGATAGGAGAAAATTTATTTCCTTGAAGGAAATTGATGGCAGTGTTGTCAGATTTGGCAACGACTCACCCTATATGGCTAAAGGTAAGGGAGTTATTTCCATTAATGGGAAGAGCAGTGCTAATGATGTCTATTAGATTGAAGGCCCAAAGTACAACTTTTTAAGTGTGGCACAACTTAATGACAAAGGATACCCATTGGATTTAGAAATGGAATGTGCAAAATCTTTGACAACAAAGGTCAATTGATTGCAACTGAGAAACAAACCGGAGGTAATCTATTTCATCTCAATCCTAAAGTTATCAACTATTTGATTGCAAAAATAGATGATAGATGGCTTTGGCACAAGAGATTTTGTCATATAAATTTTGACAATATTGTTAAAGTAAGCAAGTCTAAGATAGTAAGAGGTCTGCCACAGCTAGACAAACAGGTTAATGCTCTTTGTAAAGAATGTCAACTAGGAAAGATGACTTCTTCAACTTTTAAGAGCAAGTCCTTCTCAGCAGAGCACTTGTTAGATTTGGTTCATACAGACCTATGTGGACCAATAAGAACAAGAAGCATTCAAGGTGAGAGATACTTCATGATCTTCACTGATGACTGTTCAAGGATGATGTGGGTCACATTCTTGAAGGATAAGAATGAATCTTTTGGTAAATTCAAGGCATTAAGAGCCTTAGCTGAGAAAGAGAGTGGCAAAAAGATAAAATATTTAAGAATAGATCAAGGCAGTGAATTCACTTTTGTAGAGTTCACTAAATATTGTGATGATAATGGTATCAAGCGGCAGCTTTCTGCACCAAGGACACCACAACATAATGGTATAGCAAAGAGAAACATCTGGTCAATGGTTGAAGCTACTAGAACTATGTTGATACAAGGAGGTGTATCAAAAACATTTTGGAAAGAAGCTATAAGTACAGTTATGTACACAATGAACCGAAATCTAGTAAAAAGAGGTAACGACAAGACCCCATATGAGTACTGGTATGGGAGATCACTTGATGTTAGCTATTTTAAGATATTTGGAAGC
Source organism: Cryptomeria japonica (assembly GCF_030272615.1). Taxonomy (NCBI): domain Eukaryota; kingdom Viridiplantae; phylum Streptophyta; class Pinopsida; order Cupressales; family Cupressaceae; genus Cryptomeria; species Cryptomeria japonica. The sequence continues at coordinate 652,313,516 of NC_081410.1, forward strand.
AAATGTTTTATTAAAAGAGGTGATTACATAAGCAAGTTTGAAGCTAAGAGTGATGAAGGCATATTTCTTGGCTATTCCACCAAGAGCAAGGCCTATAAATGCTTCAACAACCGGACAAAGAAAATTGTTGATAGTGTTGATGTTCATGTAGATGAATGTCCTAAAATTTCATAAGGAACCAGTTTTGAGAAGAAGGATGAAGATCCTTGCATTTTTCTTTTGGAACCTAAAACTGTTAAATCAGAAACTGGTAAAGCAAATCCTAATGTACTTGTTCAACCGGAACAAATAAATTCAGAAGAAGATGATAATGAAGAAGTTGAACCTAAAGAGAATGATCATGTTATTCCTAGGTATGTGAGACTAAATCACAATCCTAAACAGATAATTGGGGATAAGGATGGCGGTGTACTAACCAGAAGGATAATAAGAGAGGACTCTTGCATGATCTCCACTTTTTAACCTAGAAGTGCTAAGGAGGCATTTGGTGATGATCATTGGGTGAAAGCTATGGAGGAGGAGTTGGATCAAATTGAGAAGAACAACACTTGGACCCTGGTACCTTGACCGGTAAACAAGAATGTTATAGGTACTAAATGGGTGTTCAAAAACAAATTAAATGAAGATGGTGTTGTAGTTCACAATAAGGCAATATTAGTATGCAAAGGTTATGCGCAAGAAGAAGGGGAGGATTATGGAGAAAAATTTGTACCAGTAGCAAGACTGGAAGGTGTCAGAACATTGCTTACATTTGCAGCTCATAAGAAGTTCAAGGTATACCAGATGGATGTTAAGTCTGCATTCTTGAATGGGATACTAGAAGAAGAGGTTTATATAGAGCAACCTGATGGTTATGCATTGACATATAAGGAAGACATGGTATGAAAATTGCATAAAGCCATGTATGGATTAAAGCAGGCACCCAGAGCATGGTATGAACGACTTCATTCTCATCTGATGAAGATAGGCTTTGCTAGAACCAGTGATGACAACAACATTTATCTCAAGTCTGAAGGAGATGAAATACTGGTTAGTGAAGTATTTCTAGATGACATTATATTTGGAGGTAATGATGACATGAGTAATTGTTTCGTAGATGAAATGAAGAATGAATTTGAGATGTCATTAGTAGGGGAAAAAAATAATTTCATAGGCTTACAGATACAACAGATGAAGAATGGTATTTTCATTACTCAATCCAAGTATGTGAAAGAGGTTTTGAAGACTTCAGGTATGAGTGACTGTAAACTAGTTGGAACCCCAATGGTTACAAGTTGTAAATTGTCCAAGGAAGATGCATCTAAGTTTGTAGATGAAAAGGAATATAGTTCAATGATTGTCAAATTACACTATGTTGTTCACAGTCAACTGGATATTGCCCATGCAGTTGGTATTGTTGCTAGATTTCAGAAGAATCCAAAGGAGGCACATCTGATGGCAACCAAGAGAATTTTTAGATATCTGAAAGGTACTGTTGACTATGGGTTATGATATCCATATGGTAGAAATTTTGATTTGAAAGCATACATAGATGCTGATTGGGCATGAAATATTGATGACCGGAAGAGTACTACCGGTGGAGCATTCTTTCTAGGAGGAAGGATAGTCTCATGGAGTAGTAAAAAGTAGAGTTGCACTTCACAATCTACTGCTGAAGTTGAATATGTAACAACTTATATGAATTGCACACAACCTATGTGGATGAGACACATTTTGGAAGGTTTGAAGATGGAAATCTCTTAACCAATAAAGATTCAGTGTGATTATACAAGTGCAATAAATTTCTAAAAATATTGTTTTGCACGCAAGGACTAAGCACATTGAATTGAAATATCACTTCTTGAGGGAAAAAGTTCAAAGTAAAGATGTTATCTTGGAGCATGTTTCTACCAAGGAGCAGCTTGCAGATATCTTTACCAAACCTCTGCCTAAGACTACTTTCAAGTATCTTAGAAGTCAATTGGGGGTTGTCCCTCTTCATAAAGTTAGTTAAGCATGATGTTGACTGCATCAATCCCTGAATCACTTGCAGAATTTTACATGGATTGATGAAGAAGTGGATGTATTCCACAGGGGGAGCATCAAGTTGCAGAATGATGTTGATGCACAGTGAAGGCAAAATTACAAGTTTTACTTTCACTTTGGCATTGTTGTCAAAGGGGGAGAAGAGTTATGTGATTGAGGAGAAGAATTATGTGTTTGATTAGGTAAATCGGCGGCAGGATGAACACAGATAGAGCAAGGTGAATACTTGGTAATGTAAACCAGGATTCCTATTCACTAATCTCAGTAACAATTAGAGGCATTGATATTTGTATTGCTATCAATGCCAAAGGGGGAGATTGTTGGTATTTTGATTTTGTTGGTATTTTGCATAGAGATTGCATGAATGATATGTAGTCATTGATGTCAATTGAACCAGTAAGGTATTTATGTTATTGTTGATATTGTTGTTTTTGAGTAACCGGTAAGAAGAGCTTTGTGGAAGATGTTGTAAACTGGTATGTAAAGTTTTTAAGTTAAATCGGTGAACTGGTGTAAATGGTTAAACATTTCTATGTAATGCAACCGATAAACCCTATTAGCTATTAAACCCTAACCGATCAAGTTTGATGGTTTATTGTCTGATAAGCGGTAATGATGGAGACACGTGTGATCACTGAATGAGGATATAATCAAATTGTTTTGGCACGCTTGTTTTTATCTAGGGAAGGAGCAAAGTGGATTACACAATGCGTGATGAGTTACAAAGTCTGATGAAGCGGTGATCATAGAACCGTTGGAATTTTCTTGAAGAATGTGAAGAGATTGTCATGATTTCTAACAGTCAAGATTGTACCGACTTGTTTGTAATCTCGATGATGAGAATTAAGTTTTTGTTATGTTACCGACCTAATTGATTTCTATTTAAGGTCGATGAAGTTGTTTGTAAAGGTTGTTGACAAGATTGATGAAAACCCGTTGAGTGTATAGTTGCCTAACTAGTGAATGGATTTGCACTTTGAGTGAAGGCAGATTGAAGCTTAGAAGGATCTAATCAAGCAAATGTAGTGCTACTCAGATAGATCAAGAAAATCTGTTGTTTTCTAACAATTATAGCAAAAATGAAATCCCTTAACCGGGTAAGCTCTAACAAGCTTGGTTAATTATTAAATCCTCTAACAAGGTGGTCCATTAGCTTGGATTCTTAAATCCTCCAATGAGGTTACTCCTAATAGGGTATTGTGCTTTTTATCAAGGCATATTTGTAAATCCCTGAACTGGGTGATTCCTAACCAGAATTAGTTCTTAACAGGACTTATTGTAAAGCTTTAACAGGATTGGCTCCTAATAGGGCGAACTTCATAAGAGTTCAGATAGCTATCCTTGTGAGTCTCATCTCACCGTGGTTTTTACCTATTTGGGTTTTCCACGTATAAACGTTTGTGTCAAGTGGTGAATGCTTTTGTGGTTGTGATCTTATTTGTTGATGTGGTTAATTTATGATAAGTCATGTTAAGAAGAAGCATTGAGAGTTGAATATGTTGAGTTATGATTAAGCATTGTGGATGTTTACTAGATTGAAGTTGTTTACTATTAAAGTTATCATAACAGTTAAACCGGTTGATGTCAAGTATTCTTATGAATATTGATATTGACTGAGATATGTTTACTTTGTTTGACTGAGTTTGAGTTTGGGAACTTTGTATTAGTTTTTCAATATACTGATTCACCCCCCCCCCCCCCACTCTTAGTATTCTACCAGATACTTATTATTTCATCATACCATCAAATTTAGCATGTTACTAATATTAATTATTTATTACTGCCTAAATCCCCATTAAATTTTTTAAAAAAAATAGAATTAATTAAACTAATAATTTACCCAACAAGTTAATAAAATTGGTGTTAATATAATCTTAATATATTATTATTATTATTAAATTATTATATTTTTATTCTATTTAAAAGCTATTAATACCAAATCTTACTTTGATTAAATATTGTTTATGATTACTTTTAATATATATATTTTCAGGTCGGTAATAGTGATTTTTATTAATAACACGGGATTTTGAACTAGCCCAAACCAGGTGGGGCTACAATTAGGGAGCCACCTCCCCTAAGCCATCTCCCCCTTCAAGACAGGGGTCAAAAAGGATACTTCCCTCCTTTCCCCACTTACTCTTCTTCTGTTTCACCTCTATGCATTCATTCGCTTTGGCATTCTCCAAATATTTCAAATTATGAACACCCCCATCGTCCAATCCCTTACTAACTCGACAAAGTTGCTCGGTCTGAATCCCCTCAACCAACACTACATCACAACCCCCCATAGAGCTTGAAACACCCTCCATCATCTGAGCACCCCCATTAGTAGCTTGAATGGAGATACAACCCCCAAGAACACTACCATCCACCACACCATTTGAACCGCAAGGCAAACCTTGCTTAACTATAGTTAATACTAGAGCCTTTACAATGGAATCTTTGATCGAACCCCCTACATCCTGGGGGGTTTTCAAATTCACCTTCGCCTTATCCACCATGTAAAATTGGGGAGTAACCTCTTTCCACCACGAAGCTATCTTCCTCACCATACGCCTATCACAGGAGTCCGCATTATGGCCAATCTTGTAGCAATGCCTACACCTGAAAGGGATTCCTTCATAATCCACCGACCGAAGCCAACTACCTTTAGAAGTAGAAATTGAATAATATCTGAAGGGAGATCCTTGGACATATCCATCTCAACCAACACATGGGCAAAGGTAGTATGTAACAAATTTAGAGATCCTTCATCAGTCATTAAAAAATTTCATAAAGAGTTCCCAATAGCTTCAAAACACGAGCCAATCCAGAATTGCATTGGAAGATTTGGAAACCTAATCCACAAAGGGATATGATCAAAGGATTCTGACTTAGGATTGAAAGACCGATGCCACGGTTTAAGCATCAATGGATGTTTTTCCTCCTAGCACCATTGATAGCCACCAATGATTTTATTTCTATCTTCCACATTTTGAAAAACCACAACAAAAAACCCTTGAGCATGAGGGTAAATCAACACATAGTCATCCACAATGGGTTCCTAGTGCTTTTAAATCCATTTATGGAGGTCACCAAGACTTGGCCATAGTCCTCTAAAATGCCCAATAATCTCTAAGCTAGTAAAAAGAACTTCATTATGCTCAACCTCCCTCTCTACCTCCTCTGTCAAATTGACTATAGTCGGCAAGGTCGTTGAGGTCATGGTCGTAACCGAGGGGGCCCTAAAATCTCTTTCATGAGGTAAAAAATCACCATTTGGCTACGAATGTAAATCTCCTCAATTCAAAACACCACATCTCTTCCCACCAAACCTCTGCCTAGTCTCAGCAAAGGGACACAACCGGGAGGGAGACCCCAAGCCACGATGGTGAGAGACACAACCAGCGAAAGCATCAAACCCCTATTGATTTACAAAGGACCCAAATCTGCTATGCTGGTATTTCCTCGATGCTTCCATACACCCAACTAGTTGCATCATGACTGGAGTGAAATCCACTGAACCTCGCAAAAGCCCTAGGCTGTGTGGAAAACCGGAGTGACATCGCAGGAACAATGTTGGCAATCGAATCAGAATAGATGAATGAATTTAAATTATTAATTAATTTTAATATATTAATAATATTAATAATTTATTATTAAATATAATTAATTACCAAATTAATTTTATCGTAATTCCTTCCAATTCAAAATTATCATAACCAATCAAGATGATAGTTTGTCCAAATAATAAGTTATCATTTATAAACAAATCTTACTTGATAAATTTAACTAAATTTAATATATATTAATAATATTGATAATTTGTTATTAAACCCAATTTCCACTCTACCGCAATTCATTTAATATACTATCGAAAGGAAATGGGGTTTTAATTCTTGTTTTAACGTTTATTATTTCTTTTTTAATGGATTATTTTTATTTCTAAGTTGCGGAAGGGGAAAATGGGAGGCGGGTCCGTGGGCCCCTGCTCACCCTATACCCCCTGCAGGCCTATGCACTTGCAAGGTCACGGGGAGTGGGGTGGCTGGGGTCTCACATGCCCAACCCACCTTATTCCTCGAAAGAAGAGGAAAGGTATTTTTGGATTATGAGATGTATACATTTTTTTTGAAAAGGTTTTATTCACAAGAGTGATTTCCCGAGGCATTCATATAAATCAAATTTTAAGAAAAAATAGTTTTAATAGAGAGGGAAGGTCTTAGAGAGACAAAAAATAAAAAAGTTTTAAATTTGTTAAATAGATTTCACTAGAGAAGTTTTTTTTTTACAGAGAATTAAAATAAATTGTAGAGATTGAGATTTCACAGAGGAAAAGAAAGGGACAAAATTTTTATAAAGATTTAATATAAATCAAAAAGGACTTCATAGAGAGGATAATATTTCTTAGAAAAATTAATTTACGTTATGTATTTGGAATAAATGTATTTTTTAGATACATTTGCATTTACGAATAAAGTTTTTAGGGAGAGAAAATATTTTCTTTTCACTACCCAAAGTATTGAGATAAAGATGAAATTTCATAGCTCGGCATTTCTCTCAATGTGGAATTTTTATACAATGCATTTGAGATAATAATCTATTTCGGAGATTAAAAATTTTGAGAGCAAAATAATGTTTTTTAGAGAAGTAGATTATACAAAATATTGAAAGTGACTAATTTTTTTTTTTTAAGCAATAAGTGATGAGCACTTGATATATTAATAATAAGAGGACCTAGTTCAAGAGCTCATCGGAGAAAGAACTAGGAAGAAAACTTTGAATCCCCACTCAATTACAAAAAACTGAATCTATGTTGAATCTATGCTATATGGGAACAAATCACCCAAACTTACATAAAACGGGTACATCGAAATATACATGTTTATGATGTGTGGATTTTGAAATCATATATCAACAAAAAGGCATTATCAAAAAATAGTCAAATTTTTTTTTTAGCCATATCAAATGCCAACAAAATTCTTTATACATCAAACTGGAGCATATTCTAGGCAGCAGAAAAAAAGAGAGCCAGAATCTTTTTACTCTTCCATGGTTGCGTCACCCTGGCTTTGATTTTCAAGGGTGTTGAAGGCTGGAGTATCTTCCTCCCATCACACCGGCTCTACTTCTTCTTGAGGGCAACAGACGACCTCCCAAATATTGACCTCCATGTGTTGTCGTAGTCTGGCTTCCCTTGAAGGAGTTGAAGCTATATTTTCCCACTCCTTTGCCACTTCGGGCTGAGAGGAGCTAGTCCATCCCAAGGCCCCATCCTGCATAGGTACATTAAGGTATGGCACCCTATCTAAAGCCCATCCCCTATCCTTTGGTTGCAAAATTGGTCAACTGGGATCAACATTTTCTAGTTATAAGATCACCATGAGAGCCCCAACTTTGATTTTGACTCTGTTCACAATATGCTCATCCAATTGTCTATCAAATTGTTGCAGACCATTCTTCACGTGATGGAAGTTTTGCCTTTCGAGGGAATTCTTGATTCGGTCATAAAGCACCATGTATGCATGGCTGGATTGAATAAAATGTCATGGAAATAGGCCCCCTAATAGATTCGACCCCTGTCATAGATTATAATTGACCAAAGCTTCATGGAACGAGGCAGGTGCAAGCACATTCTGCCTTACCAGCTTAAAAAAAACTAATTTGAGTAGAGGAATCGATTGCAGGAGGTTAAGAGTGTTGGACAAAAAAGAGCTAAAAATTTGGTAGGGAAATAGAATTCTTTTGGCTTGAGGAGACAAAATCTCCTCACCAATGAAATCTTTGACTGCTCTTCTAAGTTGTGGGTTATGCAAATGAAACAGTTGATTGAGGTCCTCGTCATTAATATGTCCATGAAATGCCGCCAAGGGTTCTATAATACTCACTGGAACACGGTCATTCCATGGCATGTACTCCCAATGCATTTGCCTACACCCTTCGCAAGAGCCATTCTCCATATTGTTGAACACTGAGATACTTCAAAATTCAAAAACTTCCGCTGGAAACTATGTATATTAAAAACAAGCAAGTTTCCATTTATAAGCAAAACCTAAAATCTCGAAATGCAATAATTAGTCGGTCTTTAAAAATCAAGTTTGAGATTTCTTGCATTAACATGTGATAGTAATATAGTCGAGAGGATGTGTGAGAGGCCAAAATCTACTTTACCCCGTGTGAAATGACATCATGAAAATCTCGGAGTACACGCACTAATCTTTCATTCATACCATCAACAAGCTACAAATGAATGCCTATATGCAAGTGTCCTGTCTGTCATCCTGCCCGCAGGCTTCAAGTTAAATGCATACATGCGAGTACTTTTAAGATGTAATTTGTAATTTAAATGTTGTACTTTCCTTTTGTACCAATTCAAGCAATTCGGGGAATGAAGAAAATTTGATGGGAGATGCAACTGATTCAACTGAAATGCCATCACAACCCATATTTGCTAATTTGTCAACTACATAATTGTCTTCCCTTAATGTGTGGCTGACAATGTAATTTGAAAATGTGTCAAGTAAATCCAAAATATGCTTCAAAACATACGAAAGGTTCCAAGTGTTAGATCTTTTTGAGGTGATTGCATTGATGATAACTAATGAATCCCCTTCTAAATGAATGTTGGAGAAACTGCATTTCCTTGCTAATACTAGGCTAGCTAGTAAGGCATTTGCCTCTTCCAAGTTATTGGTTCCCCCAGAGAGATGGGAGATGCTTGGAAAGCACACATTTTGCTAAGATGATCTCGAATGCAAACTCCAATTCCCGACTTCCCTGGGTTTCCACGGGAAGAGTCGTCAAAATTGATCTTAAAGAAGTTTGGTGAAGGGGGTAACCATTTTATGGAAGACCTATCTCTAACATGAGTTGAAGACCAATTCAGAGGAATCCCTATTGGCATAATAATACCACTCCATGATTTTGCAATTACCTTATCCCACTGGGTGAATGACTGAATGTCCTTGGAATTAGTGAGAGAAGAATTTATAATTTCCGCAATCAAATTTTCCAACTTGATCAAAACTCGATCCAGAGAAGAGGATGCTTTTCTGAAAATTATTTTATTCCTCTCCCACTAGATAGCCCAAATGATGTGAGTAGGAGCACATTTCCAAATGCCTGAGAAAGTTGATGAAAAAAATAAAAGAGGCCAAGAGTTAAACATATCCCAAAGTGATTTTGGGAAGGGCATCATAACTTGGAGTTTATTCTTGATGAAGAACCAACATTGGGAGGCAAAAGTGCAATGTAAAATAAGTGATCAACTTATTCTTCCTCTACGCCACAAAGCACACAATTAAAAGCTTGTGAAATGCCCAATTTTGCTAGTTTATTTGTTGTTAGGATTCTTTTGTTCAACGTTAACTATGCAAAACAACCTGCTTTTGGCAGAACAATATCGTTCCAACAGAATGAGTATGGCCGACTACTCACCTTACTGCTACAACCCTGTTGTAAGGCTTTGTAACCTTATTTAATTGAATATTGCCCTATTTTAGAAGCTACCAAAATTAACACATCTTCCCTGTTAGACATGAGAACTGTCCTATTCAATAAGATAGTTGCCAAGGAAGAAGATTGCTGAGAGGATATTGGGAGAAGAGTTGGGTCTTTCCAAATTATTTTACCTAAAAATATTTCTACAGCGGATACATAGTCACTCAATTTTGTACCCCAATGAGCTATAGCTATATTCATAATATCTTCCATATTATCCATTTGAGCGATTGGAGGATGCCCACACCATGAGTCTGTCCAAAAGTTAGCACTGAGACCATTATTGACTTCCCATGAAACATACTTAGATACTAGATTTCTTAGATCCATCATAAAATTTGAAATAGCTGACCACTTTGGAGGATCCAAAATTGTCAATACTCTAGATGATTGATTGTCGTCCAGATATTTAGCTTGCATAATCTGGCACCATTTGGAGGCAAGATTAGTGTACATTTTCCAAATCAGTTTTCCTCCAAAAGCCTTGTTGCAATGCTTTAGATTATGAAGACCTACTCCATCTTGGGATTTTTGACATGACATATTTTCCAGAGAGGCTAAGGGTATTTTCCTTTCATTTGTCATATTACTATTCCATAGAAAATCTCTTACAAGTTTTTGCAATTGTTGAATGACAGATGAGGGTGCTTTGAGGACAGACATGTAATAGTTCAGTATTGCTGTTAACACTGACTTTATAAGAATAATTCTACTTGATAATGAAAGCCACCTTACTTTCTAAGCTAAAATTTGAGCCTTGATTCTACCAATAAAAGTAGACCAATAGGAAGATATGTTTGTCCCCGTAAAGAAAGGAATGCCAAGGTAGGAAGATGGCAATTGATCCATTTGGAAATATTGGATATTTTTAGTGACAAGATTGGAAGTGTGTTGAAGATGAAGATCTTAGACTTAGCAACATTAATTTTCTGGCCCGAAGCAGAAAAATAGACTTCCAAAGTTTGCTTAATGTGTCTGGCTTCTTTTAGAGAAGACTTACCAAATAACAATGTATCATCAACAAAAAGAGAGTGAGTTACTGCTATTAAAGTACCTAGAAGACTAGCTCCAAGCCAAAGCCCTTTTGAAGACTAAAAATTGATGTATCTACTAAAGGCATCTGCCATAAGAATAAAGAGAAAAGGTGATAAAGGGTCACCTTGTCTTACTCCCTATGTACCCTAGAAAAACCCTAAAGGATGTCCATTTATTAGAATCAAAAAGTGTGCATTTGAGACACAAGTTTTGATCCATTTGCACCATTTGTCTAAGAAGCCGAATTTAGATATACCTTAAAGAGAAAATCCCATTTAACCCAGTCATATGCTTTCATCATATCATGTTTGACAACAAAATTTGCTTGTTGGTTTTCATGGATAGAGTGTAAAACCTTGTGTGCTACTAAATCTCCTTCCATAGTCTCCCTACTTGGAACAAAACCCCCTTTTTCTTGTGAGATGATCTTAGGTATGAGATAATGAGGTAAATGGCCTTAGTTACAATCTTATAGATCATGTTATAGAGTGAAATAGGTCTAAACTCTATGAATGTTGATGGAGAAGGTGTTTTTGGGATGAGAACAATATATGTTGCATTAATTTTCTTTAGCATTGCTCCCCTTTTCCTAGATTCTTCCATGACCGCCAAAAGGTCAAAACCTATCACATCCCAACACTTTTGGAAGAAGAGGGCGGTAAACCCATCCGAACCTGAAGCTTTATCTGGGGAAAGAGAGAATACCACTTTGTGGACTTCCTCTAAAGTGAAAGGGGCTAGTAGGACTCTATTATCTTGGTCGGAGATCAGAGGAGGGATAGACTGCAATAAAAGCTCAACATTAGCCTTCCAAAAAGGCTCTACATCAAAAGGTACCGAGGCTAATATATTCTTGAAAAACTTTACTCCATCTTGAATATCTGCTAAATTTTTAATCAATACCCCTATGTTTGCATGCTTGATTGAGAATATAATATTTGATGTTTTTCTTTGCTTTGTGGATGCATGAAAGAATTTTGTGTTCTTGTCTCCCTACTTCAGCAAGAGCTCTCTTGATTTATGTCCCCAGTATTCTTCTTCCCTCTTACAAGATTCTTCCCACTCACTTTGAAGACACTTTTGTGTAGAATGCAAAAGTTGGTCCAATCCCTTAGAAATTATATTTTGGTCAACTTCTTCCAATTGTTGTGCAATGATTTTTTTTTGAGAAAAAACATTCTTGAAGACCTTTCCATTCCACTCCTCAGTCCGAACCTTAATAAACTGAAGTTTATTAAAGAATTGGTGCATCTTTGATCCACTACATGCAGGGGCAGATACCCACCACTATCTTAATAAGGCATGAAAGTGTGGGTGTCTAAACCACATGCGCTCAAATTTAAAAGAAGAACCAAAACATGGCATGGGGTTTTGATTTTTCCATTCAAGAACAATTTGAACTAGAAAATGGTCTGATTCTGAAATAAGAAGAATGTATGAACAATAGCTAAACTGATAAGGCACCATTCCAAAGGAATAAAAAACCTATCAAGTCTCTCTGCAATTTGAAGGAAGCCTAATCTCCTGTTAGTCCAAGTGAAGAGACCATTATTGGGAAACACATCCAATAAGTTGTTTTCTATGGTGAAGTTTAGAAAATCCTGCATAGTTCGTCGGGGTGGGTAGATTCCTCCTTGTTTCTCCTTATGAGACAAGATTGCATTAAAATCTCCCCCAATGATAAAATTATGTGCTTCTTCTTGTTGGAGCAAAAGAGTCAGTTTGTCCCAAAGGTCTTTCTTTTCCTGAGAGGGGGTAGGACCATAAACATTGAATACCATAAAGGTCATGTCGTAACATACTACTTTCAACATTTCCCACTTATGATCTTGATCTAATAGGTAAAATTGAACTTTTTTAGGATTCCATGATGTGAGCAATCCTCCCGAGGCCCCAACACCTTGCATATGGGTAGATCCAAATTGTGTCCATTTAGCCACTATTTTGTGATACATTTCCCATGATAACTTTGTTTCTTGAAGTATAAGGATGTCAGCCTTTGAAGAACCAAGATGTGACTTGATTCTCCCTCTTTTGTTAGGAGCATTAATGCCCCTGACATTCCAAGAAATCATTTTCATTGCGAACAGGGAGTGCCTTTCGCACTTCTTGTAATTATCTTTTATACCTTGAATTTCCCATCTAAAGTACTTTGAACACTTGCCTCTATTCTTCTTGAATCTTCACAGAGTTTGGCTTTCAACCTCTCTTTTTAGGAGTTGTAAACACTTTTGATTTCATACTAGGGCTCTGCTCAACCGATAAGGATTGTGCATAGTCAAAAAAAATTATCTTTGTCTCAATATCATATGGAGGGGCTTCCATTTCTTCCTACCTAATTTCGTGCGACTGGAAATCTAAGTGAGGGGAGATCAGAGAGAAATTTTGGTAAATCTTGTTTGGAGGGTTTAATTGAACAGGTTTACTCAAAACAGGAGAAACTTTCACCAAGGGAAGATTCCCTTTCTCTAAGAAGTCAATAGTTGAACAACAACACCTTGCCTTTCGTAAGGGACACATTACATTTGTCATACTAACACCTTCCAACTCTGCAATTTTCTCAATCATAGTGGCAGTTAAAGTGGACAGGATATCATTTGCTAATTCCTGAATATGACCTTCCTTATTTGAAATAGCTACCTCTGAAGCTGATAAATTCTACATTACACTCTGAATATCAATAGGGGATTTGTTAAACATTAGGTCCCAAACTATAACTTCTCTATCATCAGATGTTTTGTCACTTAATTGGAGAACCATGTGGGCATGATGGAATATTTATAGCTATAGAGAATCCAACTATACATGATAAAGAAATTGGTCAACTTAGTAATCCACTGAATGTAAGATAGATCAAGACTTGAGTCATCGAGAGGCTCAGAGGGATCATTACATGGTTGTACAAAATCAGAAGATAATACTACCTCATGTTGATGGACAGTGCATAGTGAAGGGTCTGAGCAGTGATTTTTACAGACTAAAATCTTTGAGCACTCAAGGCCACTACAGGCATTAGTAAAATGTCCAAATTGATGTTGATATTTGCATATGTCCTCTGCATTATCCATAACAATGTCTTGATACCATAAACCCCATTTAGATGTGATAGAGAAGTGCCTTGGCAGGGTTTTATTTGAGGCAAGAAGAAGGCAAACTCTAACATCTCTTTGGATTACTTCAAAGGGTATAAGATCATGAGAAACAAAAATTCCTAGCTGATTAGCCATGATCTCAACAATATTCAAATCTCTATATTCCAAAGGCAAGCTCGGAAAAGAAATCCAATAGGGGTAAAATCTACATAAATTAGTATCAGGTTTAAAGTTTGGAATCTAGGGCAAGGTAAAAAGACTAGCCCCTTGACAAAACCAACCTTTATTTTTGTGAACTACATCTCTATCTTTAGATGAATAAAATAGAGCAATAAAAAACCCCGAATGGCTATCAATAAAGAAAAGATCATGAAAACCCGACCAGTGACTCTCAGCCCATGAAAGCAAAGTTTGAAAAGGAATCGGTGAACTAAAATTACCGACGAGAGCTGACTTTCAAAGAAATGAGACCAACTGAGAGAGAACATGCTCAAGAAAGGTTATCTTGATGACAAAAGCATTCTCTATCGAAGCCGATTTGGGAAAAGGGGTATCCACCTCCTTGAAATTGGCATGTTTTCTTTTCCACACAAGGTGTGAAAGTTTTAACTTGAGGGGATCTCCATGGTCACCTTGATCATCTGCTACATTATCCACTTCGGCAAAACATCCCTTAAGAGAAGATTATTGGGATACAGATGGAGATGCTTTACAAATGTCAAAAATTGATTGTTTTTCTTGATGTTTTGATCGATATGCTTTCGAAGGTGGAAAATTTTTGACAGGGTTTTGAAATTTATTTTCCCGCCCGAATAATTTTTGAATGGACGCGGTGGCTTGAGTGTCCTCTAGAATCCTTACGAGCCCCTTGGTTGCATGAAGCTCCCCAATCATAGTTGTTGAAGTTCAAATAATTCTGCGGATTACCTTTTTCTTTGTGAGACTGTTGAAATGAGTGAGTCGGTTGAACAAAAGGTCGATTGAAAAAAGTGTTAGGGATATCTGACTAATCTTGGAGACATGCAAAATGATTCAACCAATGTTTCCTTGAAGGTAAATCTGAAACCGGTTTGATAAGAGGTTTATTTCTGAAAATTTTGGCAAAGGGATTGATGTCAAAATTTGAATGTTGGGCAAATCAAAGGGCACCCTTAGTCTGTCCTTGACGAGCCTGCTGAAAGTCACTCAAACCTTGCTGCCATCTTCCATTTCCTGCAACCCTACTGCTCCCTGCGGCCCTCCTCCCATTTCCTTTTATGCCCCTCTTTAATTTGAAAGTGACTAATTTTTACAAGGTATGTAAAAAGATTATTCAAATGGATTTATTTTAAAGAGGGTAAAGGAAAAGATTCATTTATTATTTTATTTTATTTTTTTACATAGAAATATGGCAAATGATTTTGTTTTTCTTTAACTTTTTCCTAAAAATTTCCAGAAAGACAATAAAATAAAATAAAATCTGATTTCTTTTCTTTTCTCTAAAATAAAGTAAAAATAAATCTGCGCATATTTGTAAAGATCTATTAACATTGTTTTTCTCTAAAATGGATTTACTTACTCATTAATCTAAATAAATAAAAGATGGTTTCTTGAAAGCAATTTTTTTTTTACAAATAATAATTTAAGAGAGATAAAAAAGAAACATTGTTTTTCTCTAAAATGGATTTACTTACTGATTAATCTAAATTAATAAAAGATGGTTTCTTGAAAGCAATTTTTTTTTTTACAAATAATAATTTAAGAGAGATAAAAAAGAAATTTTGCCTTTGAAAACTAAAATCTTCACATGCAAATAAGTGAATGCAAGAGGAAAACCTAGTTCAACGAAGCTCTCTTGATATTGAATCATCTGCAAACTTTCCAGCTAGCCTCCTTCAACCTTCCTCGTTCAACCTTCCTCGTAGCTTCTACAAGAAGGATAATTAGCATAATTCCATCAATATTCCCCCAAAGAATTCCCTCTCCTTCTTGAAAGTCTATCATGCATTATATAGAGATGATGCATCAATTCCAAATAAGAGAATTAATTGAAAAATGAAGATTCTTTTCCAATATTGATTCTATAGTCACATAAATCTGTCCAGTTTAATTAAATGAATATTTCATATTTATTTGATTAAAAATCCACTAGCCATCAGTTAATTAAATTAACATTTAATTAATTCATCTTCAAACATTCTCCTATTAATTAAATAAATTATTCAATTTATTTTAATTAATTCATTATACCAAATTCACAATCAATTAAATGAATGAATTCTATTTATTTAATTAAAACCCCCTTTTCCTCTTTTAAATAAATTAAACTAAACATTTATTTAAATCATTATTCCCCCCCCCCCCCCCCCGCTCCCCCCCACTTGCATTTTCCTACAAATGCAATTTGCACACATTTATTGAAATAAATGAATTTTATTCTAATAATATCATATTTTCCCTCAAATCCACTTGCATTCCTAAAACCCCTTCTAAATTCTTCTAAGCCCTTCCTAATTAACTTAATCCATTCCCTAATTATTGTCGCATTTCTAAGCAACTTGGAGTCGCTTCTCAAAGACTTCAAAGTCTTTGAAAAGCATTGAATGCTTTGTGTGTTCAACAATTTAACCTCCAAAGTCTTCCAAACCACTTATGGCTCTTACATGACCATTAATGGCTCTTACATAACCATTTATGGTTATTTCAACTTGCACTCATGGGTCTCCTCAAGCATTTATTGCTTTGACCATGGTTATCCCTTTTGCCTTTGCACAAGAGTTTATCCATTGGATAAAAGTTTTATTGTTTGAATAAAGAATTTATTCACTCAACCCAACCTTGACCCTAACCCCCAAGTTGACTCCCAAGTCATGTCAAGCATTTAATGCTTATTCCCTCTCCTCTCAACCTATCTCATATGGACACTTGTCATCCTGGGATTGGGTTGAAAGCCTTCACATGGATTGAATATCTTTCAATCCTGACCCTTGTTGAGATTACTCAATCTCAACCATCCATTGCTCCATTTTTCCTATAAATAGAGCTCATTTCTTCATAATCTAGATCCTGAAAACTTGTATGCATCTAAGTTATAGAGAATTTTAGAGAGCATTTAGCATAAATCATTAATCATCTTGTCATTTTGGTTTAAAATAAATCATTTTAGTATCTATAGCATCTTGTATTAGCTTTTTATTCACATTTAGAGCAAATACTTTAATCTCAAACCTCCATAAGCATCCATGGTGCAAAAAGTTGTTGAGAGCTACACTATTTTGGAACTTGGAGAGGAGAGGAACAAGGAAGGAGAAGATACCAGCATGGTAGAGAGCATTTGGAGGAGTTTAGTTGCTTTTTGTAGATTTCTTAAGCTTTATTTTTGCTTAGTAGTGTCTTTCTTGATATGCTTGCTTAGGATAGTTTTTAAATTGTGATTTTCTAACATCTAACAATTGACTTCTTTTGTTTCTTGTTTGGTGTTTGTTTATCTTAACCTTGTCCTTTTTGCAAAGCATCATTTGGTGAACCCGACGTCAACGATGGGGTTGTGGATGCCAGAACTATCAAAAGTGCACAACCTGTGGTTTGATTTACAGGATAGAATCCCCCACCTAAAACTAACACAGTTGCTCCTCCAAATCAAGGCTGCATCACATCTCAAGATGAACCTAGACCGCGTCAACAAAAACCAAAGCAAACATACACTCCCTTAGGGGAACCCATCGGAACAGTGTTACGACAGTTGGTTTCTCAAAACTTGGTAACCCTACCCAAAACATCAAACTATGAACCTCAAGTCAAACTTGCATGGTGGAGAGATACTGAACATTGTGATTTTCATCAAAGAAAAGGACACAAGACAAGCAATTCTCATAGATTAAAAGATCTTATTCAAGATCTTAATGACCGAGCTGATATTGAAATCGAAGGACATGACCCAAAGACAACAAACAATTATCATCTGATGTTCAAAAATCCACTTCCATCACAAGATCAAAGGGGTCCTTCCACTTCCAGGAGAAATACTGATACCACTGATTATATGCAAGGCGCGTATAATTACATTGTGAATCACCTGTATGATGCCAGTGAACAAATTGCAACTATTACCATAAAAAAATCCACCTAGTTCCGATTCCAATGTTGTTACACGTCACGGCAAGATTACCATAAAAGCAACACCACAAGGCACCACCTCCATACCAAAGTAGTACAATCTTGTGGAACAATTAGACAAAATGCCTGCACTTATATCCATTTTAGAGCTATTGCGCCTATCTCTGTCTCATAAAACAATCTTGGATCAAGATCTCCAAGAAGCATCAGTCCCTGCTAACTTGAATACAGATCAATTTCAAGCCATGGTTGGAAGTCTAAGATCATCCCCTTGTCTCACTTTTTCCAAAAGTGACAACTCCTCCTTCTAGCAACCTCATAACACCTCACTCCACATCGAAGGGTTTATCAACCAACATAGGATCAAGCAAGTCTTGATCGATAATGGAGCAAGCCTGAATATTTGTACACTACAATTGGTCATAGCTTTGGGATATGCCATTGAATCTATGGATCCTCACAAGAAGATCACAATCAAAGCTTATGATGATGCAGAGCGTTCATCCAAAGGAGTAGTTGTACTACCTATAGACACCTAAAATTGTCATGTCTAATTAAATAAATATCTTTATTTATTTAATTATTTTATCCTAATTCTTCTATTAATTAAATAAATCCTTATTTATTTAATTAATTCATTTATCCTCTTCTAGCCTTATTTCTCATTTAAATAAATACATTTATTTATTTAAATTATCCTTTTCCTGAATTAAATAAATATCTTATTTATTTAATTGATCCCACTTCTTCTATTAATTAAATAAATCTTTATTTATTTAATTAATTCATTAACCTTTTCAACCCATGACACATGTCATTCATCTCTTAATTCATACACTACCTACCCCTCTCATTATTTTCATATTTTCTCTACCTACCCTCTAATCATAGCCGACCTCTTTTACACCTCTCAATCTTATCCCTCCATTTCATATAGTGTCTTCTATATAAGGAGATGTTTCCTTCATTATCAAACCCTCACTATGCATTCAGCCCCAACTATGCTTTCGAACTTGCATATGCAATCAAGCCTACTTGCAACCACATTTCTGTTCTTTGTTGAGCTCTTGTGCACATATAAAATCTAAGAGCAAATATATCAAGCAAGATCAATGGAGATAGGAAGAATAGAGATCCAAACCCTATTGGACATGTGATGGTATAATCTTTGTGATTTCATTTGATTTGCATTGTCTTAGGTAATCTTCATATGTTATGGTGGATCTTTGTTGTTGTTAGGCTAGGGTTTTGTGGTTGAATTCATTTAGTCTTTCAATATTGTTGTTATCCATTTTCACCATAAACATTTTGGTACACCTTGTGGGACATGGATTTTTGTTAGATCTGTGTTTTTTGCAGATTTTATTAACCCTATATTGTTGTTTTGTAAAACAATTTGGAGAATAACCTTGTGCAGCTAGGGTTTTGGACACAAAATCAAGATCTTGGAGAGATTTGATCATATCTCACAAATAGCTTGGAAATTTTGCACCAAATTTTTTTTGCAGGTTGAAGACAGTATCAAGAGCTCGTAAAGAAAAATTCAGATCTATTGGAGCATATTTTAATTTTCTATGAATTTTCATAAAAAAATTAATTTTGAGAGCAAATGAGTGAATTTTTTGGATTTTCTTAAATTTTTGGAAATCTCTCATAATTATACACAAGATCTGTTCTTTTTTATTTTAATTTTGAAGCAAAATATTTCCCTAAAAATCGGATCTTTAAAAATTAGATTTTTTACTTATTTTGATCAGATCTCACAAACTACTTCGAATTTTGGCATCAAATTTTTTTCGCAGGTCAGGAAAATAATCAGAAGTGTTCATTAAAAATTTTAGATTTTGTGAATCAACATTTCATTTTATATGATTTTTCATAAAAAATTAATTTTGAGAGTAAATTAGCGAATTTTTTGGATTTTCTTACATTTTTGGAAATCTCTCAAAATTATACATAGGCTCTGTTCTTTGTGATTTTAAATTTGATGCAAAATCATTCCTCAAAAATCGGATCTTTAAAAATTAGGGTTTTGCATTATTTTACTCATATCTCACAAACTGCTTGGATTTGTTGCAGAAATTTTTTATGCAGGTTTGGAAGACCATCAGAACTCTCCAAAAAAAATTCAGATTTTTTGGATTGATTTTGCATTTTATATGAATTTTTTATGATTTTTCATAAAAAAATTAATTTTTGGAGCAAATTAAAAAATGTTTTGGATTTTCTTACATTTCTGGAAATTTCTTCAAATTTTACAGGTGGTCATTTTTTTATGATGAATTAGATATTTGAATTGGTCAACAAAACGCATTGTTGAAGACCCCTATTTCATAAAATCTTTTGGATCTAAAATTTACCTAACTTGTGTGCTTGCAGGAAGGGGTGATCATTTGAAACAATCCAAACTACTAACAAATCTTTGTTGCAAGACCTTGACAAGGATTTTCTTTTGATCTTTATTGTGTGCCTTGTTTTCATAGATTATCAAACACTTCAATTGGTGCACTAAAATTGAACCAGTGTCCTTTGTGTCTTGGGCAATAGGCTCTTTTTGTTTAATCTTTAGAGGGCCTATCTCCCCGTGTGGTCATTAGGACTACTAGTGAGGAGAGAACGACCCAAGTGGTAGCAAAAGAAAAGTCATCTTCTTCCGAACCACTATAAACAATTGTATTCATGGTGAAAACTATGGATAGTGTGTGTTGATTAGTTCATACCAACACTATGTCTCCCCATAAACCCATTTGATCAAATTTATTTGATCATTTGTAGGGCGTAACCCCTACCGGCTGGGAGCCTTATGTATTTACAGAGCTGAAAGTGTCGCATGTATGGCCACACGAGTGGATGCCCTTACTAACACCTTTTTGTTTTAGAAGCCAAAATCCTTCTAGTTGTTGGGGCAGGAGGTCGGACCTCTGGTAGTGGCCCACACACATACGGTTCTTAGTAGAGATACAAAGTTCACCACGGGGAGTTTTCATTGGGAATGATGCTTGGCTGCCCTGAGAAGTGAGTGTTGAGAGTGGATCCAGTGGGGTCAAGCATCTAAGTATCCGCTCTGAATAGCGTAGCCTCGAGGGAAACTCCATGTGGGATCAACAACTATTGTCCTGGCCAACCATAAGAATTGTGCTTGTCTTATTTTGAACAATTAAACATTCAAGACCAAACAAAAAAACATTGTGTCTTTTGTGTCTTCAGGTGTATAGAAAACAATTTTACCTCAAACAACACATTTCTCTTTGAGTCATTTTGAGTCTAGACACTTGCAAACATTGAGTCTTCATCAACATTATGTCCTCTTGTCACGGAAATACAGTCAAAATTTCAGATTTGGTCACAACAAACAACTTCACAAATTGGAAAAATTTAGAGTCCAGCAAACAAGAACAGTTAGTTTCAGACTTATTGAGCTTCCTAGGTTATCTCTCTGGGTTTTTCATCTAGCATCCAACCTGTCCTTGGGTCTCACAAAGTCCATCATTGTTTTACATCTTACATTACATACACATTTGTCTAAACTTGAGTCAAAAGGTCACTTGCTTGTCCTCATCATACTTTGTCAACATACTACATACATACAACATTTTGCTAAGTGGTCCCTCATCAAGGTCTATCACCTTTGGGTCTCATTTGGTCTTACTTAGAGTCAAGGTGAACTTACCTCATCAAGAGAAACTATCATCTCTTTGGAAGTCACACCTACTCTACTACATACATACTTGGTCTTACACTTTGGACATTGCAAGTAAACTTCAGATTCATATACATTCCATCAAACTCTTGGTCTTCCATACTCTTTCCATTTGCATTTAGTCTCAAACATCTCGGTCAATACCTAGTTCATGGTTGAAACCCGTTTCCAAAAAACTAGGAGAGAAGCTAAAGAGGCTCAAGAGTCTATAAACATGAGTGCCTATGAGTATGACAATGATGTCTTTTTCAATTTTGATCATACTTCATTACCTGACATGGATGCCTATAGAAACATTCCAAATGTTGAGCACATGGACACTATAAACAACAATGATACACACAATGACAATATGGACAACATTTCAATACATTCAGCAGAAGTGGAAGACACCATTATGGATCCCCGTTTCAATCGATTGGTTGAGTAAATAATGAGGAGAGATAGATAATACTTCTTACAAATGATGGCACAAAGTGGAGCCAAGATACCTCATGATTTTGACATGTCTCAAATAATGGAAAATCGACCTTTGCAACAATATCACTCCAACATGGATCAAAGGAGGCCTAATAGTGGAGGCAATAGAGGACCACATATGGTGCCTGAATCACCATCATCTTTGCTTCAAAAACCAAAGGTCCCACATACACATGGTCAACCATATGATACTCACCTTTATAGACCATTATGGAAGTCTTATGTAGAAAAATATACTCAATCACATACCAATGCTAAGGATCAACCACCAAAGCAATTGGATATCCAAAGGCATGCTCAAAATTTGGACACAAGGAAACCCCGTGTCAAATTTTGGGGCAACACATTAGAACAAACTCATGACATGCCTATAGAGTATGGTATACATGGACAAAGCAGATATTCCATTCCTCACCATGACTCTATACCAAGTGGTCCATATTCACAACATCATTATAGACCTCCTCCATATGAACATGTGTATGATCAATATCATCCATATATGCAACATGCTCCTCCTCCACCCGGTCCTTCAGGGATGGGGTATGGTCCAAGAAGTCGGTCTCCACCTAAGAACAATTTGGAGCAACAAATCAGGGACTTACAAAAGAAAATGGAGGACATAAATACAGAGAAGCCAACATACACAATGAGAGACATATGTCCTTATCCATTTGACAAGAGCATTCAAATGCCTCCTTTTCCTACACACTTTGTGACACCTAAGTTTGATAAGTATAGAGGAAAAGGGGATCCTAAGGCACACATAAGATAGTTTTTCATAGCTTGCATTGAGGTAGCAACAAAAGAGACATATTTGATGAGATTATTCCCACAAAGCTTAGGTGATCAAGCTATGGAATGGTTCTCCCAACTCCCACCTGGTATTAAGTCATGGGGTGATTTAGCAGAGGCATTTATCCAACATTTCTCATACAACATAGAGACAGACATATCAGTCACTACTTTGTGCAACACCAAGCAAAGGGATGGAGAGTCTTTTTCATCATTTTTACAAAGATGGAGGAATCTAGCCAACAGATGCTCTTGTGAAATTCCACAAAAACAAATGGTAGAGATGTTCACCCAGAATGTCAACAAAGACATTGGTTATGACCTAAGAAAAGATTGTTTGTCCACCTTCAAGGATGTTATTGAAAAAGGCTTAGCGACAGAGAAGGTCCTAATTGAGCAAGGAGTCATTAAGATATTCAAGGAAAACAAAGATGACTTTAAAGGAAAAGATAAGTCAAGATTTTGGAACAAAAACAAGAACACAGTCAATGATGGTGTTGTGGATGCAAATACAGTGCGACCCAAAATCATTTTTTCTGGATCAAGTTCTACAAACAATCA
Organism: Cryptomeria japonica; assembly: GCF_030272615.1. NCBI lineage: Eukaryota > Viridiplantae > Streptophyta > Pinopsida > Cupressales > Cupressaceae > Cryptomeria > Cryptomeria japonica. The sequence goes on from NC_081410.1 coordinate 652,336,781, forward strand.
AGTGAATACTCAAACAACTTCCAAATCACGAAGGAAGTACACCCCATTGGGAGAACCACTTGAGTCAGTTTTCAAAAAGCTAGTGGCAAACAAAGTAATCACTATTCCAGATTTTCCTCCATATGAGCCAAAGGTCAAACCAAATTGGTGGAATGATGATGAGTATTGCGAATTCCATAAGAGCAAGGATCATAAGACAAGAAATTGTCATCGACTGAAGAACATCATACAAGATCTTATTGATAGAGGTGACATTGAGATTGAAGAACACTCATCCAATCAAGAACATGAGATGTTTAAGGAACCATTCCCAAAACATGACAAGGGAAAGTCTAAAGCCACAGATGACCAAACCAACTATACCGGAGCATCCTATAACTACAATTTAACTATCAATCACATTTCGATGGACAATTATGTCTCTACCATTATCATCAAGGAGAAAATGCCTGAGAATTCTACCCAAAGACCCAAAATCATCCTAAAAGGAATTGGATCTTCTTCCGAACCTACCTCTGATGTCATGTTACAACTCGTCAAGGTAAATTCACTTTGCAAGGTGCTCCAGCTAAAAACATAGCTTCCTCATCAACCAAGCCCAAGTATGACCTTGTAGAAAAATTAGGGAAGACACCCGCACTCATCTCCATCCTTGAGATCTTATGCATATCCCCTGCACATAAAGCCATTCTTGATAAAATCTTGAGAGACACTGATGTCCCCACTAATCTGAATGTGGACTGGTTTCAAGCCATGGTGGGATACCTTTCCATTCCACACTCCCTTACATTCACAAAAGCCAATGACACATCCATAAGTCATCCACATAATGCATTGTTACACATTGAAGCCTTCATACACAAACATCGAATAAAACGGGTCCTGATAGATGGAGGAGCTGGTCTAAACATTTTTACATTGAGCACAATTAAACAATTGGGATATTCTGATAAAGCTGTGAATTCTAAAAACAAAATTACCATCAAAGCATATGATGATGAAGAGCAATCTTCCAAAGGCACAGTCACCTTGCCCCTCAAAGTTGGGCCAGTTACAAAGGATGTGGTTTGTCAAGTCCTTGATCTAGATCTCACATACAACATACTCTTGGGACATCCTTGGATTCATGAGATGAGCACAGTACCATCTACATATCATTGATGCATCAAGTTTCCACACAATGGAGTTGAAGTGACTATCAAAGCTGACCCAAATCCATTCATATATTGCAACAATCTACGACCTAGATCAGAAATAACAATCCTAGTCAATCGACAAGCTATTCCTTCTTCAGAATATGTGGATCCAGAATCCTTGAAAGCTTCTACATCAAAACAAACAGAGATCAAAGAAAAGTTCAAGTTTAAAGACCTAGGATGTGGTGAGTATATCTTTCATGTTGATCAACTCCCACTATCTCCTAAGGTATTCAGTCAACATGAACAATCTATAAACAATTTGCAAGGAATTGGGTGTGAACCACCTAGTGTTGTGGCTACTAAGTCTGAATGCAAATCTCCTCTAGTGGTGCAAGCAACTCTTGATATCAATAGTCCTAAGAGTGGTTCCAGCAAAGAATCTACTGAGCATATCGTCAGCCCTCTTGATAACTCACATAGCCTTACCATATCATCCGCTCATTCCATTTCCACTCCTCTCCCAAACTTGGATCAACAAGAATTACAAAAGCCCTTACTCGTTGGGGATCAAAAATCAAGCTATGAAAAGAAAAATCTAAAAGTTAAAAATAAAGAGAAGTCCTTAAGTCCAAATCAAAATCAAAAGCTATTGGACTCTGCAAAAATCAAAGTCAAGGATATAACTCCTATGAAAGAAAAAGAACAAGAGTTGATCTCCCCTAATATCAAAATAACTGGGGGCAAAAGTTCTAAAATTTCAAGTAAAAAAGAATACTTGTTGATCCTAAGTCTCTATCATGTCATCCTACTTTCACTTCTTTTCACAATCATAAGCCTTCATCACTTATCTAATTGTTCCACACATCCTTTCCCTTCTGGCAATACATCCTAGACCTTTAATGGAGCTTCCTTGAAGGAATTTGTTATCAAGGATGCCCAAACTTCTTTAGGTGACATGCATATGGGCCTCAGTAGTCTACACACTAGTAATTCTATCTCAGTTCCTTCATCAAGGAAGACACTCAATCGAGCTACACATCATTTAGTCAAGGAACGTTGCAGTTATAGTCATAAGGTTCAGCCTCGTACATTTGAGGTGGGTGACTTAGTTCTCAAGGAAAATCCTAAAAATCAGCAAGACAGAGAGAAGAAGGGCAAGTTTGAACCGAACTGGCTTGGTCCTTACATCATCACAACAACATATGGATTTGGTGCGTATCAGCTCTCAACCATAGAGGGTGAACCTTCGGAGGATCCTATCAACAACATGCACCTTCGTAGGTTTTACACATAGCTCGTCAGAATATCCTAATTCAAAAATACAAAAAAATTCAAAAAATTCAAAAATACAAAAAAATCATAAAAACATAAAAAAATCATTACTTGGTGAAAACCTGGCAAACAGGCACCTTGTGACACAAAAAATAAAAAATAAAAAAAATTCGTCCAACAGTGAAAACCACTTCGGTGGCTCCTTGGGCAAGTACCCTGGTGAAAACTGGGTCACCAATGCCATGTGTAGAGACATTGCTCCTCCCTCCTTCAGGATTCCATTTCATCTTTTCACTTTGCACACACTCACATCCTATCCATTCATAATAAACTTACCCATTCCCATCATGGCTTGCTATTGATCTACCCAAGATTGGTTAGCCATTCATAATAAACATTCCCTTTCACTCATTTCAATCCATAATAAATCAGCTCCTATCTATGGCTAAGGCAAATCCTATGTCTAGTAATGGGTGTGGAACTAAGAACATCACATGTTTCGAGGAGTATAGTTTTGTAGCGTCCTAAAATTGCGAAACTTGCAATTTCGACCGCATTTGGGTCTTCACGATGGTGATGCAACACTAAACCTGAATGGAGACCCCGAAACTTGCTCATGACACCAAAAACTGCATTTTTCCAGCACCCTGGCCTGATCCTCCTTGCACCCTGTTGTCCCGGGAGGTGGGACCAGGGCGCCTGGTCCCTGGCCCTATTTTGGGCCCGGTCTCCTTTGGGACTTCGGGTCTTTTTGTTTGCAATTTGGAAAATTATCTTTCTTGGTCGGCCTAAGGTCGGGAAAATCAGTCTATTAGCCCTAATTGACAAGTATATAAACTACATTTTCCTCTCTCATTTGGGATGACGGAAAAAAGGTGAAAAATGATATTCAAACATTCAAGCATTCAAGCATTCAAGCATTCCTTCAAGCAATTGATCATTCTAAGTCTCCATTCAAGGCTAAGTGTTGCATTTAAGACAAGGATTCAACCATTGAAGAGAAGATAACTTACAACACATTACATGCTACAACATACAACATACAACAAACAACAACATCTATACCTTCGCATATAAGGATACAAACATCCTTACAAAAAGGTATTAGTACTTGTTTTACATTACATTTACAACATTTCTCATTTCTTGGTTAATTCCAAAACCGGGGTTTGACCTAAGGGCAAACCCCTAATCCATAACCCCCCAATCGTCTTCGCTTTTCTGTGTGTAGGTTGCAGGTACGCGGCTGAAATTGAAGATCTGGAATCCTTGTGCAGAGACGAACAGATCCCCCTTCGTTTCGCGGATTTTTCAGAGGACCGTGTGCACATCGGGCGCCATCGTCCCGTCAACTTTTGCTCAAATTTGCAGGACAGCGTCATCTCGACATTTTACTGCTAATTCCAGGTCCGCAGCTTCATCCTATATCCCTAACTCAATTTATAAGCGAATCTTTCTCACTTTCTATGCATTCCTAGTTCAATCTTTCCATCTACATTCTTTACAAAAGAGGGTATCCTTGCTATCACAACCCTTGAAACTCATATAGAATCCAATCTTGCATTGCGTGGGATTGGATCTTGTAGGTTTCAACCCCTCTTTTGAATGTAAAGTCCCTCCTAAGTGAAAACCATCAACCCTAGTGACTCTCCCTTCTCCCTCCTCGGAGTTGGGGAGGGGAGAATGACTAGGGTTCGATTTTTCTGCTTTACAAGTTTCTTCCAGTTTTCTTCAGTCTATACGCGCACAATCCACAATAAAGTAACACTTGCATCACAATCCATAATGAAGTTACGTCTTCTCTGCAATAAAGTATCAATTTCATGGATTCAGTCAGTTTCAGATGAGACACAACAGCAACAATGGGCTTCAACAAATCAAATCTTTCAATAGACTCAGACAACATTATGGTTTAGTGCTATCTATCCTTTTTGTGAAAGTAAACATTGTGACCACAATCAAATAAGACTTACACAAGTGACAAGAGCCACTAAACTTGAGGACTACAATGGATTTTGGTGTCGATTCTTGGTGTTATTTTGATTTTATCTTTTGATGACATGTCTTTTAGCTTTTCCAGGATGTCTCTGACTAGAGATTCTATCTCCAAGATGTCTTTGACTAGAAAGGCGAGGATGGGGTATCATCACCTATTTTTCTTTGATGTCTATGGATTGTCTCTTAGTAATTCTATGACTTGTCCAAGGATATGAGGACATTGTGAGTCTAGTGTGAACTGGGGCATTCCTTGTTTGTGACTGTCTTATCTCCATGCAAACGGGCATAATGGCTTTCTGGGTCGAACATATGCCTTGATTGTCATAACCTATTTTGCCATAATAAAGCTCAATGATGATAACGCATAAGAAGCTCTTTCACTTTCATATCTTCTACCTTCCATCCCCCTTTCTTGATTGACTTCCATCGTCCTTCTTGAGTCCGTGTAGCCTGCTATCAGATGACTGAGTATAATGACACACCAAAAACATTTGCATTTCATGTAGTTGCACTTGCATTACCACATATTAAGCATTTCATACATACACATAGATATCACAATTGCATCACATCCTGCACACAACACATGTTACCACATTTTACATTTTCATCATGTAAATAGTCATTTGCAGTATCATATTCATTTGCATTTCATACATTCACATTGGCATAACATATAAAACATAAAAGATCAAAAATATATTGCATTTCATCATGTACATATTTGCATCCATATCATAAGCATCACATAGATACACATGCATATAGTTGCCGCAAAGATGAATCATCTCATATATATATCAAAAATCATAAGTGTCATGATACAATGATGTCAAAATACATATGGCTACAGCCAACCCCCATGTCGCACTGTCTGGACACAGGAACCCACTGATCACTCCTCCTAGCACTGCTGGTAGTGTCAGTCCTGTCATGGTCATCGTGTCCCATGCCACGTGTCCAGCCCTCATCTCTAGTCCCAGATCCTGGAACACTCATCTTAGGGCCTCCCTATCTCCATCTCGATCATAGGGTATCAACTCCCCGTCGATCGGTATCCTCAATATCCTATACATCCTCTAAGGTGATTGTCATCTCACCCATCGGCAAATGAAAAGTGCATGTCTCAGAATGCCATCTCTCAGCAAGTGCAGTCAGCAAACCCATGTTCGCCTGAAACTCAGGCACATACAGAATGTATCACAGACCCATAACCTCAATGGCAGCCCTATCCTTGAATGTCAACTCTGGTCGTAATCTCTGCGTCGATGGGAATCTCTCTCGTGACTCTAGCATAGGCAAATACTCCTGCAGTCAAGCAAAGCAATCATGTCAGTCATAGTTGCATTCACTGTTCATCAAAAAATGTTGCTTATTATCCTAGTGACACTCGTTGTTCATCACAAAGTGTTGCTTCTATCCTAGCGACACTCACTGTTCATCACAAAGTGTTGCTATGGATCCTAGTAGTACTCCCTGTTCATCACAAAGTGCTGCTCTTTTTAGTACTCCCTGTTCATCACAAAGTACTATACCTTGGTACTCCCTGTTCATCACAAAGTGCCTCGATCTATCTTATCCTAGGGCTATACTTGAGTGTATCCTCTTGAGTAGTTTCCTGATTGGCAATGTATGTTCTATCACAGAATTGTCAATCCTAGCCCTATCTGCTATTCTAGTCTTCCCTAGAGGACCTGCTTGAGTGTATCCTCTCAATAGCTTATCCAATCAACAACGTATGTTCATCATAGAACTGTCGATTTGCCCTAGAAGACATAAATGCATGTTTTTAACACAAACGTGCCTAGCCAACTCAGACGTACCTGGCACCAGCATAGACCTGCCTCAATGTTTTTTGATATTTTTTTTGAGATTACCTAAAGCGCATTTATTGCACTACCTAAGATGCATTTATGACAACAATTAATGTGACAAATTTCAAGGAGGTTTTGTGGTACTCACTGGCTCTCCTGCATCTACTGGCCTTTGAAATCGGTGAACGCAATCGAATCTGTGAACCAATGCCATCGCTGCTGACTGTTGCTGCTCTATTCTCGCTCTGCACTCTGATCTCTTGGATGTGTGGATGACAATGAGGATGTTTTTCCCTTGTAGTTTATTTTATAGACTACCCTAGCCCTCATTTCCCGAGTCAGTCCTCTTTATCCCGTGACTCTATCACTTTATTCGGTCAGTCCATTCTAGCCTTTCTTTCTTATCGAGAGATTGCCTGTGATCTTTTCAGACACTTTCATCCAATCTCTCAAGGGGGCATACCATTCCCATCTTGGGCAACTTTGTATCAGTTCATCTAATCTTCTTTGAAACAACGCGACAGGTTGCATTGTCTCAAAGAGGGGCAAAATGTAGACACCTAAAATTGTCATGTCTAATTAAATAAATATCTTTATTTATTTAATTATTTTATCCTAATTCTTCTATTAATTAAATAAATCCTTATTTATTTAATTAATTCATTTATCCTCTTCTAGCCTTATTTCTCATTTAAATAAATACATTTATTTATTTAAATTATCCTTTTCCTGAATTAAATAAATATCTTATTTATTTAATTGATCCCACTTCTTCTATTAATTAAATAAATCTTTATTTATTTAATTAATTCATTAACTTTTTCAACCCATGACACATGTCATTCATCTCTTAATTCATACACTACCTACCCCTCTCATTATTTTCATATTTTCTCTACCTACCCTCTAATCATAGCTGACCTCTTTTACACCTCTCAATCTTATCCCTCCATTTCATATACTGTCTTCTATATAAGGAGATGCTTCCTTCATTATCAAACCCTCACTATGCATTCAGCCCCAACTATGCTTTCAAACTTGCATAAGCAATCAAGCCTACTTGCAACCACATTTCTGTTCTTTGTTGAGCTCTTGTGCACATATAAAATCTGAGAGCAAATATATCAAGCAAGATCAATGGAGATAGGAAGAATGGAGATCCAAACCCTATTGGACATGTGATGGTATTATCTTTCTGATTTCATTTGATTTGCATTGTCTTAGGTAATCTTCATATCTTATGGTGGATCTTTGTTGTTGTTAGGCTAGGGTTTTGTGGTTGAATTCATTTAGTCTTTCAATATTGTTGTTATCCATTTTCACCATAAACACTGCCAATCTAAGTGGGCCCTGTAGTAAAGCACATCATATGTCAGGTTTTGGACCTTCCTCTGCCATACAATTTGTTGTTGGGAAGACCTTGGATACACACCATGCAAGCCATTCCATCCACTTATCATCAATGTATCAAGTTCCCACATAACGGTGAAGAAATCACAATCTTGGGTGATGCAAACCCCTTTGCATATTGTCATAACATAAGTCATCAACCAGAGATTACCGTTCCCAATAATAGAGAAGCCATCTCCTCCACATCATATGTAAGTCCAGCTTCCCTCTCCAGTTAAAACACTATTATACCCAAGCAAGAGAAACTCAAGATGAAAATTGCAGAGGAAGGTCTAGGAGAATACAATCTAAGTCAACTCTTTTGTGTTGGAAAAATGCCTACTTCTCCTAAAACACATGGCAAACCTCAACAAGTACTTCAAATGGCACTGGTTAAACCAACATGTGCATTGAAACCTTTCATCCTTGGAAAGAGTCAAGAAGAGGAAACCAAAAATGAAGACGTAGCAAAATGGATCTATAAGGATCCCATCACCACTGACATTCCACAAGCTCAGCTTCCCACAAATCAATATGGCAAAGGTCTTCTCATTATGCAAATAATGGGATATGATGGTCAAAGTGCTTTGGGGTATTGTAAACAAGGGAGACATGAGCCGTTACTGCTAGAATTACAACCCAAAGACAATGCAGGCTTAGGCTTTCAAAAGGAGATCTTTCCTAAGCTTAGATTCAAAGGAAAACCCAGCAAACCACTATATCAACCTACTACAAAGAGGTCACCTTTGATTATAAAAGCAACATCCTAGAACATCACAACTATCTCATTGGAGCTAAAGATCCCAGCAAAACCATCCGCAACGCCAGTTGTCCCATCAATCGAACCAATAACACCATCAGCAGCAATGATAAGATCAATAGTCCCATTAACGACCGCAACTGTCTCTGAATACCCAGTAGTATCTACAACACTAGCAGTTCCAGTAGAAGTAGCAAAATTAACACTACCAATGCTCCCCATATCGAATTCATTGATCCCCATCATCCTTCCTGCAGCACCGATCATTTCATCCACAAAGGTACATCAACCAATCACACCTGCAATGTTTAACTCAAAGGATATCCCAGTATGGTATAGTAATCGGTTACTGGAAAGCGACTCAGAGACTGACTCACATGAGTGGGAATTTGATTATGTCCAGCTTAATACTTCAGATGAGGAAGACATGTCACTACCTCCACCCCGCAAAGACATCCCTATTTACGGAGAAGCACATATAAAGACCTCTTGGGTTCCTGAGGTGGAAACTTCTTCCATAGACCCTACATCGCATCCTATGCCTGATTCTAATAGGGAGAGTACCATCAACACCCTTCACCAGAATGTTTTAACCCTCACTGATACATCTTACGAACTTAACCTAATCGATGAGATAATGCCCATTATCCATCCTAAACTCATCGAATGGAACCAACCTAATCCCCCATGTCTTGACCATTTCCAAAACAATGAGGCAATCATTGACTTCTTGGAACTACGGGATAACATACCAAGCGGGGATCACAAAGCTGGATTCACCATAGAACTTAATAGTGTAGCATACTTCGTGGCGGAAGCCAAACCTTTCAGCTGCAAAAATATAACGATAAAACATGGATCTTCCAGTGAAAACCACACTGTGGCACTATTTGATCCCACAAAAGTAAAAAGAAAGAGCGTATCCAACGGTGAAAACCTCTCTAAGGCGCTCGAGGATGAAAGGTTTGACATCCTTCCTTATAGCACATAGCAAAAATGATCAACGATTCTCATTGAAGAAACAAAAGAATACAATGTGGGGACTCCTGAAACTCCTCACCTCATACATCTGGCATCTCTTTTAACTTTGGAGGAACAACCCAAGTTTGCCGAATTCTTCCAGAAACGCCAGATCAATTTCACATGGTCATATGTAGACATGCCTGGTCTTGATCCAGATTTAGTCATGCATCACCTCACAGTAGCAGAAGGAGCCAAACCTGCCAAGTAGAAGCTTCGCAAGATGCATCCTCAGATTGTTGTATTAGTCAAAGCAGAACTTAAGAAACTTCTAGATATTGGTTTCAATCGACCAATTGATTATGCAGATTGGATCTCCAATATTGTTCCTATTGACAAACGAAAAGGGGGCATCTGCATTTGTACTGACTTCAGAGATCTGAATAAGGCATGTCCTAAGGATGACTTCCCCCTACCAAATATTGACATCATAGTAGACTTGACAACAGGACATGTCATGCTTTCACTCATGGATGGCTTTTCTAAATACAATCAGATAAACATTGCACCAGAGGATCAACATAAGATAGCCTTCACATGTCCATGGGGTACATACTACTGGAATGTAATGCCTTTTGGTCTAAAGAATGCAGGAGCGACCTATCAACGAGCAATGACTACTATCTTTCATGATATGATGCATACCATAATGGAAGATTATGTTGATGACTTACTGGCAAAATCACTCACAAGAGAAGATCATTTAAACATATTAGAGAAAATCTTTGATCGACTGAAACAATATCATGTTAGACTCAACCCAAAGAAATGTATCTTTGGAGTAACCTCTGGGAAGCTCCTCGGATACATTGTCTCAAGCAAAGGCATTGAGCTCGACCCAGAAAAAGTCAAGGAAATCATGGACATGCCATCACCAAAGAACATTAGTCAGCTAAGAACATTACAAGGGTGGCTTCAATCCATCTGAAGATTCATTGCACAATTGGCCGATAAGTGTCATCCTTTTACACACCTACTACACAAGAACATTCTCTTTCAATGGGATGCTAGATGCCAGCAAGCATTCCAGATGCTTAAAGATTATCTCATGAATACACCATTGTTGATTCCACCAGATCCAAGTAGACCATTATTACTCTATATATCAGCAACAAGTACAACATTGGGTGTACTACTGGCACAACATAATGCAGAAGGGAAAGAGTGTGTTGTTTACTACATCTCTCACACACTGGTTGGCTATGAACTCAATTACACACCTATTGAGTGAGCTTGCCTAGCAGTAATCTTGGTAGCCACTAAACTGAGGCACTATCTATTAACACATAAAGTACAGCTCATCGCAAAGATTGATCCACTCAAGTACTTACTTAGAAAAGCAGCATTAACAAGCCACTTGGCCAAATGGTTGATGATTCTAAGTGAATTTGACATCGAGTATGTGGATCGTAAGGCTATCAAAGGTCGGGTCATTACAGATCAATTGGCCGATGCACCACTCATAGGAGATCATCCCCTCATTTCCAATTTTTTGGATGAAGAGCTATTCATGATCACAAAAGCACAATCGTGGAAGCTATACTTTGATGGTTCCTATACTCAGCACGGCTCAAGGGCAGGCATTCTGTTTATCACACCTCAAGGTGACAACATCCCAAAATATTACAGGCTCGCATTTCCATGCACAAACAACATGGTTGAATATGAGGCCTTGATCACAGGACTTAGGCTCGTCTTACAATGGAAGTTACAAGAGCTGCAAGTATATGAAGATTCCCAACTGGTCATTCAACAAGCAACAGATGAATATCAGACCAAGGATGATAAACTCATGCCCTATAAGCAAATGGTGGACAGTCTAAAGGCATCATTTACTACTATAACCTTTGAGCAAATACCCCGAGATCAAAATCGAGTTGTTGACGCTATGGCTACTATCGCATCTCTTCTAGATCTTCCACAGAATTCAACACGCTATGAGTTCTTGGTTGAACAACTTTGGATTCCCGCTTATGATATCCCTGAATCTGAGATGATATGTTGCCTTGTTGGTTTTGAATCCTCATGGTATGGTGAGTTTTGCACTTATCTCTGCAATCACACCCTTCCTCCTAACCAATCGAATAACCAACGTAAAACCTTCATTCGCCAAACTGCTTGATATACCATTATTGTTGAAACCCTATACCGACACAGTCTTGATGGTACTCTCCTTCGATCTCTGGAACAAGATGAGATAACAAAGGCCTTGGAAGAGGTACATGAAGGAATTTGTGGGACTCACTCAAGTGGCCCGTCGCTAGCCAAGAAGATCATGCGAGCTGGATACTATTGGCCATCTATGGAAAAAGACTCCTACTACTTTGTTAGAAAGTGTAAGAAATGCCAAGTTCATGGAGACCTGATACATGCACCAGCACGAGAAATACAACCAATCACAACACCATGGCCTTTTTGTCAATGGGGACTTGACCTTGTGGGTAAAATTCATCCATCTTCATCCAACGGCCATAAATTCATCATTATCGCCACCGAATACTTCACAAAGTGGATCGAAGTTGTTCCACTTACCCAAGTTACCGGCAAGAAGATCGCCTCATTTATCCTCAATTACATCATTTGCCGGTATGGTGTACCCATGTCCATCATCACAGATAACGATCTTCCTTTCAAAAATCAAGATGTCTGTGAACTCTGTGAGAAGTTTCACATCCAACACTGCTTTTCCACCCCCTATTACCCACAAGGAAATGGTCAGGTTGAAGCAATGAATAAAAACATGTTAAGAATCCTCAAGAAGACAGTCAATGATGTCGGCCATGACTGGCATGTCCAATTGAATCCAACACTATGGACATATCAAACTAGTATTCGAACCCCTATAGGCGCAACTCCTTACTCACTAGTCTATGGTACAGAAGCTATCTTACCTATTGAGGTTGAGATACCATCATTATGTGTTTCCTTGCATAATCTGATAGATGATGAGGCATACAGAGTCTCCCATCTCCAAGACTTAGAGCTACTTGATGAGAAGCGACAAGCTGCATACAATCACCTCAAAGCCTATCAGCAGCACATGAGCAAAAGCTATAATCATCGAGTTCGACCTCGTACATTTGAGGTAGGTGATCTTGTTCTCTGGGAGAAAACTCGTAACCAACCAAATAGAGAACATCAGGGAAATTTTGAATCAAATTGGCTAGGTCCATATGTTATCACTGCTATATTTGGATCCGGGGTATATCAATTGGCTACTTCAGAAGGAGAACCACTAGCAGATCCGATCAACAACATGCACCTCAAAAGGTTTTATACATGAGCTGCATAGAGCATCAGGCTCCCTTACATACCGGCAAAAACATCAAAAACATTCGAAAAAATGTCTTGAAGAAAATACAAAAATATCAAAATAGTAAAGAAAACTCATACATCCAAATGGTGAACAACCACTCCGGTGGCACCTTGGGTAAGTGCGATGGTGAAAACCTGGCAAACAGACGCCACTCGTAAATGCTATGGCTCCATTATCTTTCAAGCTTGTTTCTATCACATTCATTACACACACACACCCATCTGTCCACACCATGGCTGGTTATTGATCTGCAATAAAGAGATAGTACTTCATGTGTCTTGCATCCCGCTTTTTCATGGTCCTGCCTAAACTGGGGGCAATGCCCTTAACCTATTGATGGAAGTGGATTTCTGTATTACTTGTGATTCGTTGATTTCTTCATTCAAAACTATCTCACAAAATCCAAAAACATTCAAAACAATCACCAAAATATCAAAAACATTGGAAATCAAATCAACAAAATCCAAAAACATAAAAAATCAATCAAAAACATGGCAACACGTTGTACATACTCATCCACGCAGATACCAAACAAACATTGTGATATACTCCACAAAATGACCACTTATCAATCGACCAAACAATCAAAATCAACACTCAAACTGTCTTCAACAAGGATGCATCCTTCCTTCCCAAAACAAAGACAAGATGACATTTTCTTTGACAAGAAAATTTTGTTTAAGCTATCAAATACTTGGTTGATTTATGGGCTAGTTATTTATATCAGGTTCCTCCAGCATTGTTTATATATCTTTTGCGCATTATTCCGATGAAGTTCTGGGGCATGTACTAATGTTGTCTACGTGGGAAGTTCACTAAGCTACGTGATCATAGGCAAAATACAGTCATAGATCACTACGGCTTGCTGACTATAGCTTATACCTCGACCATATGAGCATGAACCATTACCAAGGATCCATATTCTTTATTCTTTATATATATACCGTTTGTTTGCAGGTACAATGCTCTTTCTTTGGTTCCTCCTACCTCATCCAAACTGGATAAAGATTTTATCTCTTATTACGGTATGCACTTGTCTCAAGATATGATCAGCCTAACATCAAGGAGGATGATCCAAGTCATGCATGAATGGAAATAATCCTTGTCTTTTCCGCAAGCAATACTCTGGTCAACTTGACCCATTATATCAAGTTGTTTGTATTAACTTGCTATATCAAATCCATGTAAGAAATACTCTGGTCATCTTGAATCATTATGTCAAGTTGCTTGTATTTTCTTACAACATTTTAAAGCTCAATGATGAAAATAAAGCACTATGGATCATCATCTCATCTCATCTGTTTATATATTGCATTCCGTTGCATATCGCCCATCCATTTTCTCATTCATATATGTGATTTTATATGCAAAATATAGACCAAAATTAATATGAGCAGTTATGTGAAAATTAAGCTGGTCTTGGATACAAAATTGTGACCGAGTACTCTGATACATCATTAGTGCATAATGCAAAGTCTAAACAGCCTTGCATTCATCCATCATGATCATATCATCATCATTACATTTAGTTGCATTTGCATCAAGTACATTTCATATCATTTTAGTTGTTTACAATGCATACAGTTCATTATCATTTATTAACATTAGTCTGCTTAGATCATTTCGTCATTGCATACTCATCATGTTTAGATTCATTACTATAATCAAATTGTCCTTGATTGTATTAACCATTACTATACATTCATTTAGACATCATCATTTATCGTCATTTATCACCATTTATCATTTATCATTGCATACATTCATTAATCTATCCATTAGTTAAAAAGTGCATTCATTCATCCATTTTTAGTGTCTTATTCATACTCATTTTATTTTTTCCTTAGGATTCATTTAAATTGCATTCATTATCCCCTTTAAAAAATTGCATTAAGGTGTAGTTATTAAACCATGAGTTGCATTATCATTTTACTTAATCATATTTACGCATTTGCAATCATAAAAACCATTTGTTTCCAACATTGGTTCATACATTATAAACATATGCATTCATTTAGAAATCATCGCTTAAACATTTGTACTTTACATTTGTTTATCCATGTTACATTCATTTTTCATCATATAGATGCATATCCATAAAAAGACTCAAAGCATTGCATTAACATCATTGCATATCATTATCCCATCATTGTGCTAATATAAAGTACAAACTACTATCTATACCATCATAAATCATCATTTTGTTATGCATGCATCAACATCATGACATTGCATACATCAGGTAGTCTATCCCAAAAGCCATCAAAGGCACACATACATAAACCTGCATCCACATGTTAGCATAAATCATCATAAAAGCATCCATAAAAGAATCATCTCATAAACACATACATATAGAAAAGTACAAATATCCATCTAAGCATAAAAATCCATACATATCAACATGCATATCATCACAAAAATATGGGATCTCCTCATATATATCATCTCATGTATCAGAGTACAATGAAGTCTGCAAAATCGGCTACCAAGAGCCATCCAAGACATGGTCCAAAAATGATCATATAAATACATGCATGCAAAAATGCTCTCTTAGATACCACTCTGACCAGATGCTGCACCACTATCACCACCTGCTCCCCCACTAGTCCCTGCACCATCTGATCTATCTCTCCATGGAGGCCCCATCAAACCCCCACTAGCTCCTGCACCACCTGACACCTCTCTCCGTCGTGGACCCATCACACCCACACTACTCTGCATCCTCTGAGACCGCTCTGACCTGGTCTTCCGCATCTGCGAATAGCTTAGTGCTTGCTGACTAGCTGGCACCACCTACTCATATAATCCTCGCCAATACTCTATCTTAGCCCGTGCCCATCCAAACTATCTCATCACCTCCCCAGTAGGACCTTGTCCTCCTACTCCCACCTGGACTCTCTCTTACAGCTCTGCTAATCTCTCCACTGCACTATCCCTCTCCCACAGCACTACAGTCAGCTTCGACTCTCGTGCAAATAGCTGCACATCTCTCACTGCAACCTTCGCCTCCAAATCCTCCACCTGTATCTCGGCTGTTGTCAGTCGAGTCTACAAATATGCTAACATATGATCCCGAAGATTACCACCCCCTATCGCTCCCTCCCCTGTATCCATAGGTCCACCACCTGTAGCTCCCTCTCTAGTGGCTCCCTCCCCTCTGTCCATCGGTATCTCCCTCTCCATACCTCGGCCACCTAATCTGACTCCTCCACGCATCAATGGTCCCTGTGATATCCATAGAGGAAATCCGCCTCTCCCTCTCTACTGGACCCGACCACCTAAGCCACCTCCTCCGCCATCTGCACCACCTCCACCATATCCTCCTCCTCCTCCACCACCATCTCCTCCCCCACCTCCACCATCCCCCCTCCCTCATCCACTTATCATCAGTCCTCGACCTCCTCCTCTCCTCCATCTCTGTCCCCTCTCCTCCTCAAAATCAAGAATCGGCTCTGCTGGATCTGATATCCGAAGTATCAGATGAGCCACCATATACTGCGTATACTCCTCCGATACCCCTGCATCTACCACCCTTGCCCGTATATCCCATGGCCTCGCCTGTAACATCCAGAACTCTGCCAATGCCTAATCATAAGGAAGTACTGGCCCCCATGCATATCTCTCTCAGACCACTCTGGCCTACTCTCCTGATCCCCTCGGCAATCCCTGTTGTTGTCCAAACTGTATCATCACTCTGCCCAGCACCTGTCTCTCTACATCATAACATGTCCTCCCAATGAGGAATCGGGTCATAAACACATATGGTAATGCCTCTGTGTCATCCTCCCAGGGCTCACACTCAATGTAAGGCCTCCAGATCACTGCATCAAGATCATCCAGTGCCCGCCGCCACCACTCTAACTTCCCCAGGTGGGGCTGACTCATCATCTCGTTGTACATAAACATATAAGGTTGGTCAACTACCCAAAATCTAAGACTCACTGGTCGCGCCACTGGTAAGTGCTCCCATGCCCATATATGCAGCAGTGTCACCCCCACTACCAAGGAGCCTCTCCCGCGGTACACTACCTCATGCAACTCCTGATACATGTGTGCTAACACGCACGATCCCCGGGAAAATCAGGTACCCTCTATCATCATCAGCTCTATAACCTGTCTCCACCCACCGGCCAGACCATGCGATCATCTATCAAGACACAGTAGCCCTCCCACGATCCCCGACAAAACTGCTGGCAATGGCTCGTACAAAGCAGCAATATCCTCCCAAGCTATGGAGCCACCATCAATGTACATGTCCTCATCGAAGAATCTCTGCACCGCTAGAGTCTCCCATGATCTATCATATGTGACTAGCTCACCCCGAATGGGAATATGCAGAATGCGCCACACATCCTCTAGTGTCACCATCATCTCCCCCTGTGCTAAGTGAAACGTGCACGTCTCACTGTGCCAGCGCTATGCCAAGGCTGTAATCAAATCGTGATTTATCCAAATCACGGGCATATGCATCACATCATATAGCCCAGTCATTGCAATGCAATCAATCTCGGCCTCTGTCAGCCGATAGCGTAGCCCCTGTGTAGCTGGATGTCTCTCATGCAACTGTAAGATGCGTAGATCCTCCTGCACATGTGCATCATCAATCATCATCAGTTGTTTTATTTCAAACTTTTTTAAGTTTAAACCTAGACTATCAACAGATACTTTGATCAAGTATCTTTGGGTCTCAACAGGTAAGCAATCATGGCACACCTAGAATTCAACAAGCATTTATCCTAATGACTTAAGTCTCATCAGGGCTGCTATGGTTCAAAACAACTCTTACTTCACATCCCTATCCATCCATTATTGGCATCGAGAGATTTTTGTTCACACAAACTGGGGCATCTATTTTCCCTAAACAAAAGCGTTATCTTGCAAACAAAAGCGCTAATTTCTAGACAATAGCGCTAATACCCTAACAAAAGCGCTTAATCAACCATGCAAAAGCGCTCAAACAACAAAAGCGCTACAAGACCTATGCAAAAGTGCTGCTTAACATCAAAAGCGCTCAATCGACCCCTCAAAAGCGCTAAACACACAATAGTGCTCAAACATGCATACAATAGCGCTTATATTTTCACAAGCGCTCAAACAACAACACAATAGTGTCATTGCGGCACAAAAATGCTAATTCATTAGACAAAAGTGCCAAAACATGGTTTCAGCGCTATTGTCCTAACTCAACTTGGACTCAGCAAAAAACATGTCAAAAATGCATAAAATTCAAATTTTCAAATTTGCGTACCGCTGGTCCGTAGTCATCTGGCCGTTGGAATCGTCGGACTCGTTCAAATCGGTGCTCTATTACTGGTACCAGCATCCTGACTGCTGCTTGCTCCTCCAAAAGGTCACTGTCAGAGCTCAAAATTCACAATGGTCGCGGTTACAAATGAGCCTATTTTCACCCATTTCTCCCCATATTAAACTCTTTGTCGTCACTGTAACTTCTCTCCCGCTCACCGCCATGGTCCTCGTGAACTTCCTGAGCCTCCCATTTCTCCGTTTTATCTCTGATTCCTTCTATTTTTCACCTGCGTTGCTAACTTCTTCTCTTCTATCACCCTGCCAATTTTCACTCTTTTTCGAGAAATCGCTCGATTTTTCAAAAAAAATCGACCTATCTCTCAAGGGGGCATACCACCCATTAAATTTACACTTTATGGGGCATTTCTTCACACCTATGTTTCTTTCTTTGAAATGACGCGATAAACTGCACCGTCTCAAAGAGGGGCAAATGTAGTCACATAAATCTGTCCAGTTTAATTAAATGAATATTTCATATTTATTTGATTAAAAATCCACTAGCCATCAGTCAATTAAATTAACATTTAATTAATTCATCTTCAAACATTCTCCTATTAATTAAATAAATTATTCAATTTATTTTAATTAATTCATTATACCAAATTCACAATCAATTAAATGAATAAATTCTATTTATTTAATTAAAACCCCCTTTTCTTCTTTTAAATAAATTAAATTAAATATTTATTGAAATCATTAATCCCCCCCCCACTTGCATTTTCCTACAAATGCAACTTGCACACATTTATTGAAGTAAATGAATTTTATTTTAATAAAATCCTATTTTCCCTCAAATCCACTTGCATTCCTAAAACCCCTTCTAGATTCTTCTAAGCCCTTCCTAATTAACTTAATCCATTCCCTAATTATTGTCATATTCCTAAGCAACTTGGAGTCGCTTCTCAAAGACTTCAAAGTCTTTGAAAAGCACTGAATGCTTTGTGTGTTCAACAATTTAACCTCCAAAGTCTTCCAAACCACTTATGGCTCTTACATGACCATTAATGGCTCTTACATAACCATTTATGGTTATTTCAACTTGCACTCATGGGTCTCCTCAAGCATTTATTGCTTTGACCATGGTTATCCCTTTTGCCTTTGTACAAGAGTTTATCCATTGGATAAAAGCTTTATTCTCTGAATAAAGAATTTATTCACTCAACTCAACCTTGACCTTAACCCCCAAGTTGACTCCCAGGTCATGTCAAACATTTAATGTTTATTCCCTCTCCTCTCAACCTATCTCATATGGACACTTGTCATCCTGGGATTGGGTTGAAAGCCCTCACATGGATTGAATATCTTTTAATCCTGGCCCTTGTTGAGATTACTCAATCTCAACCATCCATTGCTCCATTTTTCCTATAAATAGAGCTCATTTTTTCATAATCCAAATCCTGAAAAACTTGTATGCATCTAAGTTATAGAGAATTTTAGAGAGCATTTAGCATAAATCATTAATCATCTTGTCATTTTGGTTTAAAATAAATCATTTTAGTATCTATAGCATCTTGTATTAGCTTTTTATTCACATTTAGAGCAAATACTTTAATCTCAAACCTGCACAAGCATCCATAGTGCAAAAAGCTGTTGAGAGCTACACTAGTTTAGAACTTGGAGAGGAGAGGAACAAGGAAGGAGAAGCTACCAGCATGGTAGAGAGCATTTGGAGGAGTTTAGTTGCTTTTTGTAGATTCCTTAAGCTTTCTTTTTGCTTAGTAGTGTCTTTCTTGATATGCTTGCTTAGGATAGTTTTAAAATTGTGATTTTCTAACATCTAACAATCGACTTCTTTTGTTTCTTGTTTGGTGTTTGTTTATCCTAACCTTGTCCTTTTTGTAGAGCATCAGATTCCATACAAAATTGATTGATAATTTAGTGGGGGAAGTTACATGCAAGGAAATTAAAGAATGAAGATTCCCTCTAGAAGCTTCTAATTTCTCCTACAACATGTGCCTATTTCAAAATGATAAATTAAATAATTCTTATTTAAATAATATTCTCCAAGTGTGTATGTGAGTCCATTATTTAACCTTTTATTATAATAATTATTCAACCATATTCAATAGCTAAAACCACAAAATAATAGTAATAGTATCAAATCAAAAATGATAAAGGAGGGTTATGACACTTTGATCTTGTTGTTGATAATTGCTCTCATAAAGCACAAGTATTGATTCAAGATGACAATGAGTTGAATGGACCATGTGGTATATGAAATGCAATGAACATAAACTTAGAATGCCAAGATATGATGATAAGGATAAATCTAATGATGTGCAAGGATAAAACCATGAATGAGATGATGAAACTATGATATCTATGATGCAACTATGGAAATTTGCTAAATGATACTATGCTAAAGCCAAAGGCACACTTGATTGCTATGTAAACTCAAAATGCAAGTGTAAGTCTCCAAATCTCATGTGTTCACTAGCATAAAATAAGTGCAAATGATGTCCTTTTATAGAAAATACATAGCTCATATCCTAGGTGGTAGATATCAACGATTGAGAGTTCATCTTGAGACAATGAATGGTTGAAAGAAGATTGGTAGAAATGTGAGAGAAAAAGAGGGAAGATTTCCCTCCTACAATGACAAAATAGATGACAAGGTGGAAAGAGAAGACACATGGAAAAATTCTCACCTTGACCAAAGATGATGACTCCAAATATATAGGATGGTTGGAGGGAATATAGGTTTCCCAAGACATGAAGGACTCAATAATCTAGGGAGGTTAGAGAAGATTTAGGCTTCGTAGGACAAGTGAACAATTATTCACTTCGACCAAGATGATGTGGACAAAACCACCCTCTAAAATGTAGGGATGTGAGAGAGAATATAGGGGATAGGAGGAAAGATAAGTCTCCTCATCCTATTGACTAGGAATGATGTTGACAATAAAGAAGTAATTAAATATAAAAAAATATTTAATTATGCTAGCAAGAATGATGATGATGTGTCTGAGGACATGTGTGATGAGGTGGAGAGATGATATGTATTTATGGAATGTGACCTTAGGTTAGAGGATAGTCAAATAATTATAATTATTTGATTAAAAGAGACTTTTTGAAAAAAATTAATTAATTAATTAAATTAATACTTAATTAACCATAGCGAAAATAGTGTAGGAATGAATCATATAAATAAATTAAATAATTTATTTATAGATAGAGGAATAAACATTAATTAAATAATTAATATTTAATTAATTTATCTCAAGTCATTTTTAAGTGTATACACTAACATCATAAATTTAACCTTTCATCCTCTATTTAGGTGAACATTAAGAAGAGATTTTGAAGAGTATTGTATGTTGTACTTGGAAGAATTTCTAAAATTAATACCAATATTAATACTTAGAATCTCATATAGGTAAACTTTAGGTTTTGTAAGTTGACATCTTGGTCTAAAAGCTTCGAGAATAGTAATAATTCATTAATGAATAATCATATTCTATGATATCATGGTAACTATAACTCCTTAATAATGGTACATCATGTTACTGTACTAAGGTCATTAAATTACATGACCTAGTTGTTTCACTCAAGTATCCTATCATAATAGAGGCATGTGATTCTTTTCAAAATAGCCTAATCCAGATATAGATGAATTTAACACATATTAAGTTTATCAATTTCACATATAATCATTTATACTTATATGTTATTTTATGTAGTATTATAATAATATTACACAGCTAAAATTTCATATATATCAAAACAATCACCATTCATATAATATCTACCTAATCTTTAGATTTATATATATCATTAAAACATAAATTTAGATAAAAATAAATCTAGTGATATCTTCTGCGATCTCTCAGAAATTAACACTATATTACTATGATTATGCGAGTACCTTCAATATAAAGGTTTCTATTATATGGAAGATTAATATAATGATCCAAAGACTTACAACTAAAAATATAAATGTAGCTTAAAATATATGGCTTATAATTATCTTAATCAGACATGACATTGATACTTCATCATTCTTCTTGGATACCATGGTACTTTTCATAATCCATATTAATCATTTATCCTTATTGATGCACTGCAAAAAGGATGTTAGAAACACACAAGATTCAAACATTAGTGTTAGTAGTGTCAATTAGAAACGAAAGATGAAAGAAACTACAATCCTAAGCATGCATATCAAGAGAGATACTAAACAAATTATAGAAAGCACACAAAAATGGAGGAAAGACACTAAATCCTCCCAAATTCTCTCCAGCTTGCTCATAGTTGCTCCTCCCTTGTTCCTCTCCTCTCCAAGTTCCACATCAGTGTAGCCCTCAGCTTTTTGCACTACTATGGATGTCTTATGGAGATTCAAGATTATGAAAAATGACTAGTTATGCAAATGCAAGCTAAATATGAGAAAGCCTAATTAATCTATGTCAATTTTATCCAAAATAACAAAGAAAAATGCTCCTAGAATGCTCTCTTAAAATTGGTAAAAGTTTGATGCATACAAGATTTCTGGATCTTGATTAATAAGGAATGAATTCTATTTATAGGAAAAATGGAGAAATGGATGGTTGAGATTGAGTAATCTCAACAAGGGTCGGGATTGGTGGGTTTATGATCCATGTGAGGGATTTCAACCCAATCCCATGATGACAAATGTCAACATGAGATGGCTTGAGAGGAGAGGGAAGAAGCATTAAATACTTGAGATGACTTGAAGGTTACCTTAGGAGGTACGGTTAGGCTTGAGTTGAATGAATAAATATTTTATCCAATGAATAATGCCTTTATCCAATGGACAAACTCTTGTGCAAGAGTTAGTGGCGATAGCCATGGTCAAAACAATAAATGCTTGAAGAGACCCATGAGTTAAATGAGGGTTGAGTTAGAGGGAAATTCTCTAACCATGTAATGGTTATGTAAGAGTCATTAATGGTTTGGAAGACCTTAGGGGTTAACTTGTTCAAGACATAAAGCCTTTAATGCTTTTCAAAGACTTTGAGACTTTGAGAAGTGACTTCAAGTTGCTTAGGAATGTGACAATAATTAGGGGATAGGATTAGGCAAATTTAGAATGAATTAGAAGAATCTAGAATGGGTTAGAAGAGTCTAGAAGGGGTTTAAAAGAGCAAGTGAGTTTGGTGGGTGAGAGAAAATAGGATTTTAATTAAAATAAAATTACTTTATTTCAACCAAATAGGTGCAACTTGCATTTGTAGGAGAATGCAAGTAGGGGGGGGGGGGCGGGGGGGGTAGTTTAGGGATTTAAATAAATATTTATTTATTTATTTAAAGGAGGAAAGGGGTTAAATTAAATAAATATGTTTTATTCATTTAATTGATTTAGAGTGTGGCTTAAGGAATTAATTTAAATAAATTGAATAATTTATTTAGTTAATAGAAGAAGAGGTTGAGGATGAATTAATTAAATATTTAATTAACTGTTGACTGATGGTTAAATAATCAAATAAATAGTAAATATTCATTTAATTAAGTGGACAAATTTATGTGACTACATTTGCCCCTCTTTGAGATGGTGCGGTTTATCGCATCGTTTCAAAGAAAGAAAAATAGGTATGATAAATATGCCCCATAAATGTTAATTTAGTGGGTGGTATGCCCGTCGAGAGATGGGCTGAAAATTTTTGAAGAATCGGGTGATCTCTCAAAAAGAGAAAGAAATTGGGGATAGGTAGAATAGAAGAATTTAGAAATAATGGTAAGAGAACGGGAGAAAACATAGTGAATACGAAGAAACGGAAAGCCTTGAAAGTACACGAGGGTCACGGTGCAAATGTAGTGTTTGTGCTTTTGATTGATACTATATAATTGATCAAAATTGGTTGGACAATCTAGTGCAATCAATTGAATTGCCCTAGTTGAGTTAAAGCTTGATAGTTGATGTCAGTTATTTGCTTGGACAGGATAAAGTCTAAGTAAATGAGTCAAAAAGACCTATTGTGACTTAGACAATTGATGTAATCGCCCGATGAAGTCAAGGTATTTGAAGCAAAATACTCGTTGAGACTTAGACAATTGATGCAATTGTCCGTTTTGATTGTGTTTCATTGGTTGATCAATTAATAGTGTTTGCGTTGCAGGTTGTTTGTGGTGAATCATAGCAGCCCCGTTGAGACTAGGTCATTGTAACAAATGTTTATTGTAGTCTAGGATTGTCATAATCGATTACCTGTTGAGACCCGAAGATACTTGATCAAAAAGTATCTGTTTATAATCTAGGTGTGCATGAGTCGATGTACCTATATAGATAGAGTAACTTGCTTTGCTTATAGGATGACCTAGGATGGAAAACGTAGCCCCTCCTATTATAGATGGACGATGATGAACGTGGCTTGATTGGGTTGATGGGAAATGATGTAGGGTCTGCAATTATGATGATGACCTAGATAGGGAGGGTTAGGGGGGGATTCAATGTTAGATAGAAGGTATGGAGGACCTAGATAGGGAGGGTGATCCAATGTTAGATAAAAGGTATGGAGGACCTAGGACTCATTCCTTTGGAAGATGATCAAAAAAGAGTATCCATTGTCATTACTATGTATGAATGATATGCAGCAATATGGATGTATGGATGGATGGAATGCAACAAAATGCAATATATACAGATGAGATGAAATGTCAATCCATAGATTATTCACAGTGCTTAATTTTCATCATCGAGCATGGTAGTATCATTCTTGGCCGAGGTAGCAGGAACCAAGTTTGAGCATTTCACCTGTAAGCAAGAATCATATACAAGGAAAAGTCACCCTCCATTCTGGTTCATGCACAAATGGTTGAGGTATACACTGTAGTCAGTAAGTCATAGTGATCCATGACTGTATTTTTGCATATGATCATTTAGCTTAGTGAACTTCTCACGTAGACACCATTAGTTCATGCCCCTAAACTTCATTGGAACAATTTGTAGACAGCAAACAAAATGATATTTAGGAACCATCCCGACTACTCTAATCACTTGTGGATATCTTGGAGTAGCATCAAAACCTAATATGAATAAATAAATAATAAACCGACCAAGTTCTTATTAGCTTAAACAAAATTTTCTTGTCAAAGAAAATGTTATCATGTCTTTGGTTCGTGAGGAATGATGCATCCTTGCGAAGATGATTGTGTGTAGATGTTTTGACTTGGTTGATTGATTTGATAAGTGGTCATTGTTTGAGTAGCTCAAAATATTTGTTTGGTATCTATTGTGATGCGTATGTACAAAGAATATTATATGTGTTTGCAATGTTTTTTATTTTTGATGTTTTTGACATGTTTTTGGATTTTGTGAGTGTTTTTGAATATTTTTGGTATTTTCTGAGTTTTTACGAATGTTTTTGGTATTATTTCCAGACAATTTTGAATGAAGAACTCAATGAATCACAAGTAATGTAGAATCCACTTCCATCAATAGGTTAAGAGCATTGCCCCTAGTTTAGACGTCACTATGAAAGCTGGATGCAGGACACATGAAGTACTAACCCTGATTGCAGATCAATGACAAGCCATGGTTTAAATAGCGGATGAATGGATGCAATGGATGTGATTGTAACAAGTCTGAAAGATAATGGAACCATAGCCTTTTACAAGTGGCACCTGTTTGCTAGGTTTTCACCATCGTACTTACCCAAGGTGCCACCATAGTGGTTTTCACCGTTTGGATGCATGATTTTTCTTTACTACTTTCTTGATTTTTTTTGTATTTTCTTCAAGACATTTTTATGAATGTTTTTGGTATTTTCTGATATAGTGAAGGAGTCTGATGCTCTGCATAGCTCATGTATGAAATTGTTTGAGGTGCATGTTGTTGATTGGATCTGCTAGTGGTTCTCCTTCTAAAGTTGCCAACTGATATTTCCCAGACCCAAATACAATAGTGATAACATATGGACCCAGCCAGTTGGATTCAAACTTACCCCAATGTTCTTTGTTTAGTTGGTTATGAGGATTCTCCCTAAGAAAAAGATCACCTACCTCAAATGTATGAGGTTTAACCCAATGATTGTAGCTTTTGCTCATGCATTGTTGATAGGCTTTTAGGTGGTTGTATGTAGCTTGTCGCCTTTCATCAAGCAGTTCCAAGTTCTGAAGATGGGAGACTCAATATTCTTCATCATCTATCAGATTATGTAAGGAAACCCATAAAGATGGTATTTCAACCTCAATAGGTAGGATGGCTTCTACTTCATAGACTAGTGAGTAGGGAGTTGCGCCTGTAGGGGTTCGAATGCTAGTTTGATATTCCCATAGTGTTGGATTTAATCGGATGTGCCAATCACGACCAACATCATTGACTGTCTTTTTGAGGATCCTCAATATGTTCTTGTTTGATGCTTCGGCTTGACCATTTCCTTGTGGGTAATAGAGAGTGGAAAAATGATGTTGGATGTGAAACTTCTCCAGGAGCTCACAGACATCCTGATTTTTGAAAGGAAGCTCATTATCCTATGATGATGGACATGGGTAAACCATACAGAAAAATGATGTAATTAACGATAAATGAGGCGATCTACTTGTCAGTGACTTGGGTAAGCGAAATGGCTTCGATCCACTTTGTGAAGTATTCAGTGGCGGTAATGATAAATTTATGGCTATTGGATGAAGATGGATGTAGACACCTAAAATTAATATTTAATTAATTTAAACCTATCAACATAATTAATTGACTTTAATTGTGTTATCCTTATTCCTCTCAGAATCAGTTAAATCTAATTTAATTAATCCTATCACTATTATCCAATAATTAATTTATCAAATAAATTAATTATTCCCCTATTCCTCTAAAGTCCCTTCCAATAATTATTTCCTTTAAACCCACTCAGTTAATTAATTCTAATTAATTAACCTAGTCATGTGATTCCTACAAATCACTTTTCCTAATCTCATTAGCCTAATTAATCCTTCTAAAATCTCTCGTAATCATGCTTATCATTATTCATCAATTTTTAATTCCCACTCATATCACATCAACATTGAGTCTCTCAAAGAAATTCAATTTTTTTAATCCCTCAAGGCATCCTTATTTTGGAATTTTTAATTCTTCATATTTGAAATTCAAATTTCTCCCCCCTTTTCCCAAGGAATTTTATATTCATGTTTATTTTCCCAAGGCACCCTTGATCCATGCCTTCTATCTAAAATCAATCTCAACCCTTCATGATCAAATCAATATTAGCCCTCCTTTGGCCTTCTCCAATCTATAAATTGGAGCCTATTCTCCTCACAAATAATCCACTTCTCATGCATTGTCATGTTGCCCATTTCTCTTCTATCTTCTTCCTATCATACCCTCATAATGTCCAAATATCCTCTCATCTAATCCAATTCATCTCATTCATCCTCATCATCCAAATCCAATCCAAACATAATTTCGTTGAGCATTTGGAGAGCAATCCACATCCATGTCAAGGAGCACATCAAGTGGAGCATCAAGGGCGCATCTTCATCATCCACTTCATCAAGCTCAATCCGAGGGAGAGGTGAAAGACAAGGTATAAAGTTGGTTGTTTGCATTCATATTGTGTCATTGTTTGGTTTATTTGCATTCTAACCTCTTTTTGTCCCTTCATTCTTCTTCCGTCTTTTTCCCCTCTTCATTCTGGCATGCCCGGTGGGACCCACGTCCCAAATTTAACAAAAAATTGAGATTTTTTGAAGGTTTCTTGTAGAATTCATGCTTCAGTGCGAGTGCATGTGCATTGGCGCGACCGTTTCTGGATCAACGTGACCGCCTGCTAATCAATGCGACCGTCTCGGGTTTGGCGCGACCAAAGAAAATTTCAAAAAAAATTGGTGGCTCACTATGCTTCAGCACGACTGCCGCAAAAATTCTTCTATCTCCTCCTCATTCTTCCTCTTATGCATTCTTCTATCTTCTCACTTCTATTTCTTTTCAGTTGTCGCTTCAGCGCGACCGCTCTGCAATAAGCACGAGCGTTTTTGTGAAAAAAAAATAATAATAATTTAAAAAAAAAAAAATTTGGCGCTAACTCTAGTTGTTTTGACGCGAGTGCCTGTGCATCAACGCGAGCTCCTGATAATCAATGCGACTGTGATTTTTCTTTTTCTATTATCTATCTGTTTAAATATTAATAATTTGTCTGTTAGCATGATCGCTCGCGCATTAGCGCGACTGTCTGCTAATTTATTCTATTTTTTCGCCATATCTTCTTTATCTTCACTCTGTTTTCCTCCAAATTTCACTAGATCCCCCACAATTTCATTTTGTGCATTTCCTTCCTTGAGGACCTTATCCCAAATTACACTTTTTGAAGCCCAAAATCCCACATTTCTCTATTTTTTAGGGTTTGCGATAACTTCTTCCAGTTTTATCCAATCACCTCCAAATTTTTCCATATTGTCTATCTCCAATTTTTTCTTCTTTGTCCCTCTTGGACAAATTTTTCCATTCCTTCACCTCTCCTCTAAAATCCTCATTTTATGCTTGCCTATCCCTTAGAAAGTGGCAAAAAACCTAGTCAAACCCCATTTACCCATCAAAGTTTCCTCCAAATCCACATTTGTCATTAGTAGAAAAGTTTTTATTCTTGTTTTTCTACTCATTCCCAAAAAATTAAAAAAATTAAAATTTTGTCATTCTTTTGTCTTTTGCAGGACGTTTGTTGAAGACTTCATTTTCAAACTACTAATCTGCTTTTTGCTGGTTGCCTAAGGAAATTTGACCAAACATTGTGTTTTTCTTAATCTTTTTATTCTAGGCACCTAGATTTTAATTAGGGGTAAAAGAACTCTTGCTTTTGTGTTTGAGGAAAGTGTAGAGGTAGGAGAGTATGCTCTTGTCTACATAGATAATCAGAAATCCTGACCCTCGAACATTTTCTTGTTTGATTGTATGCTTACCCTTAGCGGGCTTGCCCTTCCAACTTTCTCTTTGAGAAGGTAAGAGGGAAACGACCCAAGTGAGTACACCCGGACCTAAGGTTCCCAACTCACTATAATAAATAAGCCATTGACTACGAAAAGGTCAATGGTTGGGGCTATATGAGAGTTCACTCTCACATTGGGTGCTTAGTAGGATCTTAGAGATCTCAATCATGCTTGTGTGACTACTAAGTTCTTGGTGCTTCGTTGGGCTATAGGCCTCAATTGCGCTTGCGCAACTGCAAAGGGTAGCTCCTAATGGGAAGCCATATTAAACACCTTGTGCATAGTGGCCAAAAACACCTTCTACTCATTGGTGCAAGAGGTTGGACCTCCGAAGCCGCCCATATTTTTACGGCCCTTAGTAGAGACACAAAGTTCGTCATGAGGAGTTTTCATGGGAATTGATGCTTGGCTGCCCTAGAGAAGTGAGTGTCGTGGAGGGGAGCCAGTGGGGTCAAGCATCTAAGTGTCTGCTCTGGGTAAGCATAGTTGGGAAACCAATTGGGATCCATTGATTGTTGTCTTTTTTCACCATAGGATATGTTATGAAGGAGCATGAGTGTCTTTTGAGTCTAACTTATTTTGACCATTGTGTTTTCTTTACTTGACATCTCTTGCCAAGTCCATCCCCCGCAACCAATCAATCACCCCTCTTTCCAAATTCCATCTTGTCATCATCAAATCTTTAATTCATTTCTATCTATCCAAGAAATTCTCCAATCCCCAATCCACTTTCATCCACACAAACAATCATCCTTCCTCAACTAATATTCATTCTTCCTCTAATCCAATCAAATCTCTAAAATTACAATCAATCAAATCCACCACCTTCCTAATTCGGTTATCCAATCCACCATCAAGCAATCATCCAATCCTTCAATCCAATCCAATCAATCAATCATCCAATCAAATCAAGTCCTAATCTAAGGACTAATCCAATCAAATCAAATCAAATCAAATCAAAATCTAATCAAATCTAATCCATCATCATTCCAAGCCAAGTCCTAATCCTCGTCTTCATTTAACATCATCTTCATAATCTTTCCCCTCCAAAACATATTCATCCAATTCTAATCTAATCCTTCACTCTCAATATGACTACCCAGAATTTCAAAGCTTGGTATGAGAAGATGCTCATGGAAGTTCACGAATCTACCTACCAAGTTAATCCCATAATCTCCCACCCACCTATCATACCTTCATCCATCTCACCTCAACACATTGCACCTAATCCCAATCTATACCATATCTCTTATCCTTCCTCTACCTTTGACAAGGGAAATCCATCTTATTCCATATCCATATCTCCATATTATCCCTCATCCACATACTTCTCTAATCCAATATTTATAGCTCCATCTCCCCCCCCATATACATCCCAATCCCCATCCTTCTACAATGCATTCATTACCTCTATTCCCCATCCAAATCCTTTACTTGATATTCCTCCAATCATTAATCCTAAATCCCCAATCCATTATTCTAATCCTCCATCCAATCCCAATCCTCCATCTAATCCTAATCCTCCAAAATCCATATTGTCCACGTCCTCCAAATCCATCATCCATAATCTTATCCATGACATGCTAGCAAAGGAGACAAAATCCTCACCTCAAAGCAAAGTGGCCAAGTCTCCTCAAGTCCTCCATCCACCCCAATCATCTCCACCTTAAAACAAATCCCAATCCTCCGCACTTCATGATACCCCTATTTCCCCACCTACTCACATCAAAGCTTCCATATCTTCCTCCATCACACAATCCCCACAACTCCCAACATGCCAAAACCTTGTTCCAAAGCATGCTAGCATAGAATACTCTCCATCTCACGATGTATCTCCCTCCACTCCATCTAATGATCTCATCCCCTCCAGTTCCTCTCATGATTATATGACTCCTCTATCCAACCCTCTCCCCCCATCACATGATCCTCCTCCATCTCATGATCCAATCACCCCTCCCACTCCATCTCATGATACCCTCCCTATTCAAGATTAAAGTATCCCTTCATCTCCATGTCATGATCCCAATCCATCTAAAGATCCTAATCTTCCTTCCGCATCTCATCCCCCTCAAAATGGACTCGCATCTTGTTTCTGAAATAATAAGGGTCCTCAAGATAATGCTCAAGATGTTGGTACATCCTCTATTCCTCCTAAATCCAAATTTCCCTCATACAAATCAAAATCGCGTTATCCCTCATCTTCCGCATCCATTTTGAGACCCTATGTTCCAAAGTTAAACCCTTCATTCCTTCCATCCATTTTGGGCCCCTATGTTCCGATGCTCAATCCTCCATCCCTTCCATCCATATTGGGTCCTTACATCCCTCCATCCACCACTCCATCACCTCAAATAATCCCCAAGAAAGATCAACAAAGGCACACATCCTTTGATGCCTCCCAACACTCTCTTTCCACCATCTCATCCATAAAATCCATCAATCCTTCATCCTCATACACCCATCCCATTGCTATTGGAAGCAATTTGGATGCCCAATATAAAAATAATAAAGCTCAAAATCCACAGAAATCAAAGGATCAACATGTCCCCTCAAAACAACATGCTCAAAAGAAAAATGTGATCTGAAAGAAAGAAAAATCAAAAAGGCCACAAAGGCCCCAAAAGAAAAAATCAAAAACTACGTGGATTCCCAAAGAAGCAATGCATCCCAAAGTAAAATCAAAATTGGCATCCAAACTTGCTAATCCAAAAGCTCCATCCATTCATAAGTCCTCCAATCCTCCATCTAACACTCCTCCATCTTCAAAATCCATTTTGGGTCCATATGTCCCGAAATCCACCATCCCAACTCTATCATCCCCTTCTTCTATTTTGGGTCCTCATTTCCCAAAATCTACACTTTATCCCCCATCCAATTCAAAAAAATCTCCTCCACTACTCCAACACCCTCAATGTTGATCTTCCACAAATTCTTCAAAACCCCATCCATTATCCACCATCCACTTTTCACAATCCCATTCCGTTAGTCCAATCCTTTCCAAATCTTTATCTTCCATCCCCTATGAATTTCATCTCCCCAATTATTGTTACCAACATCTATGAGCATACCTCTAGTTCAAAGAAATACTAAGGGATACCATCTATGAAACTAGATGTTTGAGTCCTCCCTTCCTCCTTCACACATCCACTATCTTCCATATCCACTCATCCTTATCCTTCTCCATCCAAACCATTCCAAAAAATCAAAAAATCAAAAAATCAAGAAAAATAAATACAAAACCAAATAAAAATAAGTAAAGAAAAATCATTTCATCTAATGGTGAAAACCACTTCTTGTGGCACCTTGGGTAAGTACCATGATGAAAACTTGGCAAACAAGTGTCATGTGTAATCCCCTCATCCCCTTGCACTCTACACTTGGGGGCAAGCTTCATCCACACAATCCTCCCATCCATCTACATCATATCTAAGTCCATTCTCCTTTCCTATCTTTGATCTTGACTATCCTATCCATATCCTCCACCTCATATTCCTCATCCTATCAAAATTAATCCTCCATTCCTATCTTTTGTCCTAATCAGATAGAGGCAAAATAATGAATCATTCATGCATTCTTTGGAGCATTCAATCCTTAATCGCCTTAATTATCTACCATCCATATCTAGAAACATATTATCCTTCAAACTCATACATCTTTATCCACCATCCGTGCATCCTTAATTCCACTACCTCTAGTGTGGGACATTGCACTCCTTTGCAACATAATCCTTGGGTCTCCATCACCCTATCCCCCATCCTTTATTCCTCCATTTCCTATCCATATCCATCCACTTGATCCATCTATCCAAAAAAATCCCTCATCCATCTATCCTCTTACCAATCCTTTGTTCTCCCTTGTCATTGGTTCCATTCAATCAAATTTTATTCACCAATCCACCCCATCCTATCTTATTCTCCATATCTTCCAATACAATCATTAATCATTTATCCTTCTTCCAGTCCTATCCAATCCATCAAACTGAGCTTTCCCCATCTACCTGAGCTCGCCTTGACTTGTGCCTAATCCAAGCACCCATCCATCCTTTGCTAATAAAATCCAAGTGGCAATCCTCCTATCTGCAAATCTTGCACATCCAACTTGTCTTTTGTCACCAATCAATCGATCACCTGCCCATCAGGATGTATCCTTCCCTAGTCCGACAGTTTATCCAAATCCATGTCCTACTCTTGGCAAGAGATGTCAATTGGTCATGTGCATGTTGTTTGCATGATTGAGATTTTCGCTTTGTTTTCATCTTGTGTCCCAGGACTATACTTGTTCAGGACTACCTTGATCATCCTATATCTTGGTATGTCTTTGCTGGTGTATAATGGGGCATAGTTTTCATGGCATGGTATGTTTAAAGGTCTTCCTTGTACAAACCGACAATCCTGCATTAGTGTTTATCAACACTTGCATGATTGTGTGCAAGGCATTCCTGTTCGAATGAGCGTCAGTCCATGCCTCAGATCTTCATATCATCCTGGTTCTTATAATCAGTGGTGTAGACTATCCATGGCAATATCAAATCTAGGTTTTCTCTCTATACTTGCTCAACTGGAAATCCAATCTATTTATCCTTTCTTTGTCTCATTTCATTCACAACACTCCAACTCATCCTACTTCCCTCTTTCATTATCTTCATCAGTTATTCTTCTAATTCCTTTTCGAGAGCACACCCGTCTTCTTCCAACCCGCATGTCCCCTCGAGGGGGCATACCACTGCTTCCTCATCATTCTACCTCATCTCATGACTGGGGCATCATGCTACTAGTCCTTATCCTTTTCTGCATATCATAAATGGGGCATCATGCTACTAGTCCTTATCATTTTCTTCCACTATGTTTTATTCTTCTTTGATATAACATCATTTCACGATGCTATATCAAAGAGGGGCAAAATGTAGACACCTAAAATTAATATTTAATTAATCTAAGCCTATCAACATAACTAATTGACTTTAATTGTGTTATCCTTATTCCTCTCAGAATCAATTAAATCTAATTTAATTAATCCTATCGCTATTGTCCAATAATTAATTTATCAAATAAATTAATTATTCCCCTATTTCTCTAAAGTCCCCTCCAATAATTATTTCCTCTAAACCCACTTAGTTAATTAATTCTAATTAATTAACCTAGTCATGTGATTCCTACAAATCACTTTTCCTAATCTCATTAGCCTAATTAATCCTTCTAGAATCTCTCATAATCATGCTTATCATTATCCATCATTTTTTAATTCCCACTCATCTCACATCAACATTGAGTCTCTCAAAGAAATTCAAATTTCTTTGAATCCCTCAATGCATCCTTATTTCGGAATTTTTAATTCCTCATATTTGAAATTCAAATTTCTCCCCCCTTTTTCCCAAGGAATTTTATATTCTTGTTTATTTTCCCAAGGCACCCTTGATCCATGCCTTCTATCTAAAATCAATCTCAACCCTTCATGATCAAACCAATCTTGGCCCTCCATTGGCCTTCTCCAATCTATAAATTGGAGCCTATTCTCCTCACAAATAATCCACTTCTCATGCATTGTCATGTTGCCCATTTCTCTTCTATCTTCTTCCTATCATACCCTCATAATGTCCAAATATCCTCTCATCTAATCCAATTCATCTCATTCAGCCTCATCATCCAAATCCAATCCAAACATAATTTCATTGAGCGTTTGGAGAGCAATCCACATCCACATCAAAGAGCACATCAAGTGGATCATCAAGGGCACTTCTTCATCGTCCACTTCATCAAGCTCAATCTGAGGGAGAGGTGAAAGACAAGGTATAAAGTTGGTTGTTTGCATTCGTATTGTGTCATTGTTTGGTTTATTTTCATTCTAACCTCTTTTTGTCCCTTCATTATTCTTTCGTCTTTTTCCCCTCTTCAGATTTTACCCACCAGGTCAAGTCCCCATTGACAAAAGGGCCATGGTGTTGTGATTGGTTGCAATTCCTATTTTGGTGCATGTATCAGGTCTCCGTGAACTTGGCACTTCTTGCATTTTCTGACAAAATAGTAGGAGTCTTTTTCCATGGTGGGCCAATAGTATCCAACGTGCATGATTTTCTTTGCTAGCGAAGGAGTGCTCAAATGAGCCCCACAAATTCCCTCATTTACCTCTTCCAAGGCCTTTGTTATCTCATCTTGTTCCAAACATCGAAGGAGAGTACCATCAAGGCTTCACCTGTATAGGGTGTCAGCAATGATGGTGTATCAAGCGGTTTGGCGGATGAAGGTTTTTCGTTGGTTATTGGATTGGTTGGGAGGAAGTGTGTGATCACAGAGGTAAGTGAAGAACTCACCGTACCATGGGTATTCCGAACCAACAAGGTGACATATCATTTCAATTTCGAGGATATCATATGCAGGGATCCAAAGCTGCTCTACCAAGAACTCGTAGCGTGTTGAATTTTGCGAAAGATCCAGGAGAGATGCAATTGTAGCCATTGTGTTGGTAGCTCGATTCTTATCCCTGGGTACTTGTTTAAATGTGATAGTTGTAAATGATTCTTTGTAACTATCCACCATCTTTTTATATGCCATGAGCTTATTATCCTTAGTTTGGTACTCATCAGTGACTTGTCAGATGACTAGCTGAGAATCTCCATATAACTGTAGCTCTTTGAGATGCCATTGTATAGCCAATCTGAGCCCTGTATTCAAGGCCTCATATTCTGCTATATTATTGGTGCATGGGAAAGTGAGCCTATATGATTTTGAGATGTTGTCACCTTGAGGTGTGATAAAAAAGAATACGTACCCCCGAGCCATGTCTAGTGTATGAGCCATCAAAATATAGATTCCAAGGTTGTGTAGTTATGATCATGAAGATCTCTTCATCTGGAAAATTGGAAACAAGAGGATGGTCACCTACGAGGAGTGCATCAGCCAACTGATCTGTAATAACTTGCCCTTTGATAGCCTTGCAGTCTACATACTCTATATTAAATTCACTCAAGATCATAACCCATTTGGCTAAGCGGCCTGTCAATGTTGCCTTGCTGAGTAGGTACTTAAGTGGATCTATTTTTGCAATGAGTTGTACCTTGTGCATTAACATGTAGTGCCTCAATTTGGTGGCTGCCAAGATAACTGCTAGGCAAGCTCACTCAATAGGTGTGTAATTGAGTTCAAAGCCTACTAATGTGCAAGAGGTATAGTATACAACACATTATTTTCCTTCTGCATTGTGTTGTGCCAACAGTACTCCTAATGTCGTATTTGTAGCTAAAATATATAGCAATAGAGGTCTACTTGGATCTGGTGGGATCAGCAATGGTGTATTCATCAAGTAGTCCTTAAGCATTTGGAATGCTTATTGGCACTTTGTATCCCATTGAAAGTGGATATTCTTATGTAACAAATGCATGAAGGGATGACACTTATCAGCCAATTGTGCGATGAATCTCTGAATTGATTGTAGTCGCCCTTGTAGTGTCCTTAACTGACTGATGTTCTTGGGAGATGGCATGTCCATGATTGCTTTGACATTCGCCGGATCTACTTCAATGCCTTTGCTTGATACAATGTATCCTAAGAGCTTCCTGAAGGTTACTCCAAATATAAATTTCTTTGGATTGAGACGAACGTGATATTTCTCTAATCTGTCGAAGATTTTACCCAGTATTGCCAGATGACCCTCTCTTGTTAATGATTTGGCTAGTAAATCATCAACATAATCTTCCAATATGGTGTGCATCATATCATGAAAGATGGTAGTCATAGCTCTTTGATAGGTTGCCCCTGCATTTTTTAGGCCAAATGGCATCACATTCCAATAGTAGGTTCCCCATGGGAATGTGAAAGCAGTTTTATGTTGATCCTCTGGAGCAATCTTGATCTGGTTGTACCCTAAAAAGCCATCCATAAGAGAAAGAATTGCATGACCCGTTGCTAGATCAATAATCATGTCGATGTTTGGTAAGGGGAAGTCATCTTTAGGGCATTCCTTGTTCAAATCTATGAAGTCTATACAGATATGGATGCCCCCATTAGGTTTACTGACAAGTACAATATTGGAGATCCAATCTACATAATCGATTGGTCTGATGAAACCAACATCCAAGAGCTTTTTGAGTTCCACTTTGACAAGAACAACAATCTGTGGGGTGCATCTTTCTAAGCTTTTGTTTAATAAGTTTAGCTCCTTCTGCCACAGTTAGGTGATGCATGAATAAATCAAGATCTAATCAAGGCATCTCTACATAAGACCATGCGAAGTTGATTTGATGCTTTTGGAAGAATTCCACAAATTTTGGTTGTTCCTCTGGATTTAATAGTGATGCCAAATGTATTTGTTGAGGAGTCTCAAGGGTCCCCACATTGAATTCTTTTGTTTCTTCGATTAGGATCGTTGATCTCTCCTGATTTGTACTAGAGGGGAGGATGTCAAACCTTTCATCCATAGGCAAATCAGAGAGGTTTTCACCCTTGGATACGCACTTTATTTTTACTTTTTGGGGATCAATAAGTGCCACTGTGTGGTTTTCACTAGAAGATCCATGTTTTAGTGTGATACTTTTGCAGATAAAAGGTTTGGCATCTACCCCAAAGTATGTTGCGCTGTTAAGTTTGATGGCAAACCCAGCTTTATGATCCTCGCTCGGTATGTTATCCCGTATTTCTAAAAAGTCAATGAGCGCCTCATCGTTTTGGAAATGGTCACAACATGGGGGATTTGGCTGGTTCCAGTTGATGAGTTCAAGGTGGATGATAGACATTACCTCATCGATTAAGTTAAGTTCAAAGGAGGCATCAGTGAGTGTTAAGATAGATGAGTGAAGTTCATCGATGGTACTCTCCTTATTAGATTTTGGTGCAGGATTTGACATAGGGTCTGTGGAAGTTTCTTCTTTCTCATAAATCCAAAAGGTTTTAATCCATGCCTCTCCATAAATAGGGATATCTTTATGAGGTGGGGGAGGTGATGTGTCTTCCTCATCTAAAGTATTTAGATTCATTGGATCCCATTCCCACTCATGCGAGTCAGTCTCTAAATCACTCTCTAACATCCAATTATTGTACCATGTTGGGATGTCTTTTGAATTGAAGACTGTATTGGTCATGGGTTTATGCACTTTTGGAGGTGAGATTGTTGGGACTATTGGCAGGGTTATCAATGTTGTTGGTGTTGATGTTGGGAGTATCAGTGGTGTGGTTGTTGTTGTGGGAGTATTGGTGTTGTTGATGCTTCTGCCAGGGTTATTGGTGTTGTTGATGTTGCTGACGAGGTTATTGGTATTGTTGATGTTGCAAACAACTCTGATACTCGATAGGTCACCATTTTGGAAGTCTCTCCTTCCTTAGGTATGCTAACACTAAGTCTCCCACTTTAAATTGTACATCCCTCTTTGTTTTAGCAGCTTGAACCTTATACTGCTCAGATTTTTGTTGTAAGGACAACCTTACCTTATCATGCACTTCTTTAATACCTTCTGCAAAATTCTCCCCTTGTGCACTCTTAGGTGCCATTGAATTGAGATCTCTAATCTCTAATATTCCCCTAGGATGGAATCCATATACTATCTCAAAGGGAATTTTACCTATACTTCGGTTCACTGAGTCATTATATGCATATTCTGCTTGACCGAGTACTAAATCCCAAGTCTGCCCATGTTGTTTTGTAAGACATCTTAGCAAGTTACCCAATGATTTTTTGACTACCTCTATCTGATCATCTGATTAAGGATGATAGGAAGATGAAATGGATAACTTGGTGCCCAACTTTCTCCAAAGTGTCCTCCAAAAGTGGCTTAAAAACTTCACATCTCTATCACTAACAATGTTGATTGGAAGACTATGAATTCAAACTATCTCCTTGAAGAAGAGGCCTGCAATATAGGTGGCATCATTGGTACTCTTGCAAGGTATGAAATTTCCCATTTTTCTAAACCTATCTACCACCACATACACACTATCAAATCCCCTTGGGGTCCTAGGCAAGCCTAACACAAAATCCAGACTCAACCATTCCCAAGGCCTCTAAGGGATGACCAAGAGTTGATATAGACTTGCATTACTTGATGATCCTTTTTCTCTTTGGCATATTGTACATTTCTCTACAAACCTTCTCACTTCTGATTGCAACTTGGCCCAAAAATAAAACCTTCCAACCTACTCCAAAGTCTTATCTATGCCAAAATGACCTCCTAGTCCTCCTTGATGTTTCTCTTGGATAATATTTTGCCTCATAGAACATTGAGGCATGCAAAGAAGATGAACTTTGAACAATAAACCCTCCTGTATCATATATTCTGAATAAGAGACATGTGAGGTGTTAGAAAAATTTGAACAAACACTATATATCTCTGCAAAATCCTTATCATCCTTGTATAGGTCTTTTAACTCACTCAAACCCACAATTTTCAATTGTATCTCTTGCATAGTCATGATTCTCCTACTTAGTGCATCAGCTACCTTGTTGGCAGTACCCTTCTTGTTCTTAATGGTGAAGGTATAGGATTGTAGGTATTCAACCCACTTTAGGTGTCTTTGGTGCAACTTCTCTTGCCCATAAGGGTATGGTTATTAGTGAAGACTACAAATTCTTTGGGTAGCAAGTAATGATGCCACTTCTTCAATGCTTGTACCATTGCATATAACTCCAAGTTATATGTTGAGTACCTTTTCTTAGATTCATTTAACTTTTCTAAGAAGAAGGCTATAGGATGACCCTCTTGGCTTAAAATTGCCCCTATTTCCCTTTGGCTAGCATCACATTCTACTGCAAACAACTAATTGAAATCAGGCAATCTAAGGGTTGGCAGCTCTTCTATCTTAGCTTTCAACATTTCAAACCCCTTATTGGCTTCCTCTATCCACTTAAAGTGACACTTAATCCCTCCTTTATGGTGTTGAGAATAGGAGCACAAGCATGGCTAAAGTTTCTCACAAACTTCCTATAAAAAGATGCCATTCTATGAAAACTTCTAATATCACTTATGCCACTAGGGATAGGCCAATTAATTATTTCTTCTACCTTACTTGGATCCATCTTTAAACATCCTTGACAAATAACAAAACCAAGGCATACAAGCTCAGTTTTCAAAAACTCACATTTTTCAAGGTTAATATTGAGTTGAGCCTCCTTCAAATTCTTCAAGACCATCTCCACATGCTTGAGGTGTTCCCCCTTGGACCTACTAAAGATCAAAATGTCATCAAGATACACAATAAAAAAATCTACCAATAAACTCAACTAAGACTTCATTTATGAGCCTTTGGAAGGTGCTAGGTGCATTGGTGAGGCCAAATGGCATCACCAACCACTCATATAGGCCTACATTGGTTCTAAAGGTTGTCTTCCATTCATCTCTAGGTTTGATTCTGATTTGATGATAACCAGACTTCAAGTCCACCTTTTTGAAGTAGCTTGCACCTCCTAGATTTGTCCAATAGGTCCTCAATCCTTGGCATGGGAAACCGGTACCTTATAGTAATCTTATTGATTGCTCTTGAGTCAGTGTACATTCTCCATTTGCCTCCTTTTTTAGGCACTAACATGGTAGAAATAGCACATGGACTCAAACTCTTCTTGATAAACCCTTGGTCTAAGAGTTCTTGTTTGGCGATCTCTTCATTTTGACTAGGTGTCATTTTATAGGTAGCTTTGTTCGGTAGATTAGCCCCTGGTATTAAGTCTATTTGATGATTTACATCTCTCATTGGAGGCAAAGAATTAGGCATGTCATCTCCTATTACTTTTGTATATTATTTGAGTAGACCTTGCACCTTTTGAGGCACTTCACTCATTGGATCTGCCTTAGCTTCATCTTTAGGCTTCAACACAATAGCATGGCCTTGATGACCTTCTTTCTTTAATACTTTGAGAAATTATTTACCTCTCATCAGCATCACACTTGATCCTATTTGGGTTTCCTCTTTTGGATCAGGTAGGGGATCCATTTGGTACTTCTTCCCATTCTTGGTGATGATATAGTTGTTCTTTTCTCCATCATGACTAGCTCTCACATCATATTGCCATGGATGGTCCAACAACAAATGACAAGCATCCATAGGAAATATGTCACATAGTAATATATCCTTATAATCACCAATTTCAAAGTCCACCCATGCTTTTTCATCAACTAAGACATGTTGACCTTGGTTGAGCCATGATACCTTGTAAGGAGTGAGATGTGGTAGTTTTTTTAGTTTGATTTTATCCACCATTTCAACTGAGACAATGTTCTTAGTGGAACCTCAATCTACAATCACCTTACAAATCTTCCCATGTGACTTACAAGTGGTCCTAAAAAAACTTTCCCTTTGTGGTGGCTCTTGAGCTTGGAGTATCTTGAGCATTGTTCTCCTCATCATCAAGTTTTCTCCATCTGACACTGACCCTTCCTTGTTGATTGAAAAAGTCACACTCTGAGTATCTTCCCAGGAACTTACTCATGGTATGTCCAACTTGATTGCAATGATAACACCTACCAGTGAAGACTGTGTTTCCTCTTCCTGAGTTTCCAAACCTACCCCTAAAATTGCTCCTTCCTCTAAAGGATCCTCTAAATGTTCCTCTCTGAGAGTCCCCACTGCTGTCTTGGCTTTGTTGCTCTTCATTTCTTGATGATTGCTGCCCTCTACCAAAGGTTCCTCTACCTCTAAAATTCTTACCACCTCTATGTTTATAATTTTGTTCACTTATCCTCTTGATCTTTTCCTCTTCCTTTAAGGCCAAATGAAAAAACTTATGGACAATATTTGGTGTGAGGATACTTATCTCATCTTGTCTGTTTTGTCTAAGGCCATTCATGTACCTGGCCAACTTCTCCACTTCATTCTCATGCTTCCTAGCCCTCAAACTAAGTTTGTGGAATTCCTCAGTGTATGCATTGACATCTAACTCCCTTTGTTTTAGATCTTCCAGTCTCTTATGGATTTGAACTTCACAATCCCCTGGTAGGAATTGAGCCTCAAGTCTTATCTTCATACGCTCCCATGAAGTTGTCTTCTTCTTACCTTGTTGTATCCTTTCTTCTTGCACCATATTCCACCAAACTAATTCTGATCCTCTCAATATTGATTTGGCCACATTTACTCTTTCCTCCTCTACTACCTCTTTATAATCAAAATGATTATTTAGGGCCTCTATCCAATCTAGCAACTCTTTTCCATTGAGATTTCCTCCATAGGTGGGTAATCTATCCAAGTTATTTTTGGAAATGGATTTGACTGCATCCAAAAATAGCTTTTGGTCTTGAGGCATTGCTACTGCCGTTGGTTCCTCTCAAAATTCCACTTCTTCATTAGTTTCATCTCCCCATTATTTCTTTACCTTCCCCTTCTCCTTCTTAACATCTTTGGTTCCTTTACTTCCTTCTGCATCCTTCAATCCTTCTATCATCTCTGCCACCATCTGTCGGATGGCTTCTGGAGTCATTGCCTTTGGAGGCATTGAACTTGCTTCTGATTCTTCACAATCTAACATACACCAAATATTTCAAAGAATGGCTCTGATACCACTCTGATGCAGAGAGTCTTGGAGCTTGATCCAACTCACCTTCTGGATTGACTTGTCCTCCTAAACTATTCAACTACTCAAGCCCATCCAATGACACTTAGTAGGGATTTTTGTTGATAAGACCTCCAAGGTCTGAACCACTTTTTCTTTCCTCCAAGGTATAGCCAATGGTTTTGGACAATCAACTCCTCCTATTGAGGTTGCCACCTCAATCACACACACACACACCACTCAAGGCTCCAACCACTCCTGCAAGGATCACAACACCCAACCACTTTCAATGTACTAAAAATGCATCTAATAAGTGTATTTTAATAGTTTTGAGGCTTTAAGAATCTCCAAACCCATTGTTATGGTTTCCTAACCCTTCTAGGTCTCAACCAGGCTCAAATAGGCCTAATTGAATTAGCCCTCCCTTGGCGGTTTTTGGGACTTAGTTTGAAAAATTCCCAAACAAGGCTAGAAATAAATTATGGATTTGAGTACCCTTTTCATAGTTATAGACAATACTAAAAATTTGCATCTGGGTTATCCATACAAATAGGTTTTCCAATACTACACTAATTTCAATGGTTTAGGCCTCACCGGGTGACTTGGAAAGATGGTCTCAAAACCCTTCACCAGTCAAATAATATACTCAAAAAAATTAGGAATTCTTAAAGGTAATACTCAGGTATTTCCAACCATATGACATTTTTCCTTGTGTCAATCCTCTTGTGCTCTTAAAAACACACTTCTTCTGATGTCCTAACTCACCTACTCCCAGCGGTGAGCCTAGGGCTTCATTGTCTCTCCTCCTCAAGGACCTTAAAAACAAAAAAATCTATCCTAAACCTATGTACATACCATAACATAGAATTCCTCTTGATTTGAACATGTGCCATCAATGAATGCTTAGGTTAGAGCCATTTTTGCTCTTAAACCCTACTTGCAAGGGTTTTACACCTAGTTGCAACGAATGGATGAAATATTTGCAACTATAGACAATCAATCCTGAAAATCAAACTAATTGGAAAGTAAAACCAATTAACGCTCATTCCATACAATGAGTTTGTACAACCAAGTCCATACTAGACCGTACCTAGCAATGAAAACAAGAGAAAACTGTCAAAAACGGTGACAGACAAGATTGCTTCAAAAACCAAAAACTTTTTCTTGCATTCCCAATTGTCCAACCCATACAATGAAGTGAATTTTGGATTTTATGCTATTGTTTCAATTGGTTCAACCAAATTTTCAATGCCATCTACCAAAAATGCAACTTTTGCAAAAATTGCAAAATGTTGCTCAACAACTTTTTACATCTTTTGACTCCTGAAGGTCCTCAAACTCCCTAGAAGACCTAAACACAACACAATAGACCCCTATTATATGATAACATTCATTTGGAGTACTGCTCATGTGATCTACCTTAGCATTTCACTTCTCAGGCTGATAGCATCCTGAACACAAATGACACAATCCAAACTTGGACAACACAACCATGGAGCTACTGAGTCCCAAATGATTGGTCCATTATTACATCATAAAGATGACACACAAAACTTGAAAGAAAAAAAAAATCTATGCTTGGAGTGTTAGGTTCCCTTCACCAAAGACCTTTCTGTGTTTTGAGAGTTGAATGGTTTTGTGATTTGTGGAAGTGAAAGTGGGTAGAATATGGACCTCAATAAAAAAAAATTGTCACAAAAGGGGTTTCTACTTCTTCCTCTCTCTCAGGGGTTGGTGGTTCCCCTCGAGCATTGTTGTAGGTGATACAGATTTTTGGAAAGAAAGCAGGGTTGATCTTGCCTCCTTTGTTTTTGTGATAATCCAAGGCTCTATACTGAGTAAAAGCTCTATTTTTCAAAGGCTCTTTGTTAAATTCGTTGGATTTGCCTTGAAGATACAAGTTCATATGGCACAAGAAGGCTATGTGTGAGAGAAAAATTTGTCTATTGATATAGAAAAACTTCCTTCTTTTGATAAGAGCTTTTGAACTGAATTGTCTCTTTTTCAATGTGGTCTTTTGATGAAGACTCCTTTTTCTCAAGATGTGAGTGATGGTCATACAAATTGATACTTTGTTTCACTTTTTGATGTTTGTTTTGTTTTTCAATGTTTTGAGGTAGATTTGTTGGATGAATACTTAGTTTAAAATTTGTTTTGAATTTCTTTGACAAGAAAACACAGCAAGCACATAAGCACAATAACCTTGTCATTTTTCAACAAAAGGCAAAAATAGGTGTGGCTCTAAATAAACCCATTCATGAACCTTTTGACCCTTTTTTAAAAATGTATTTTATGTTTCCCAAAGCTTGAAGTTGGCTCAAATTGTTACTGGTCTGACACGGGATGAAGACAACTCAAACACACTTTTTTATCCCTAAGGTCAATGGTGAGTTGTGATATTTTCAGCTCACATCTTGATATTTCTTCGACTTTGGTACTACATACCTTATGAATCCCATCGTGGCAGGTAAGGATGTGATATACTAAGTCTTGCACGATCATAACAAATAGATGATCCCTCTGATGGGGGAGTTAGCACTTTCATCAAGCTACAAGTAGCCTTTCAAAAAGCCCTGTTTCCACTCAAGGAAATATGTATGGTGAGTATCTT
Source organism: Cryptomeria japonica (assembly GCF_030272615.1). NCBI lineage: Eukaryota > Viridiplantae > Streptophyta > Pinopsida > Cupressales > Cupressaceae > Cryptomeria > Cryptomeria japonica. Next base: position 652,381,743 of record NC_081410.1, read on the forward strand.
GGGAGCAAAACCATCTATGCTCTTGCACTGAACTTTTCACAAATATCCTCAATCAATAGAATGGGTGGGCTTCTATAATAAAAGGTGTTTAGTAATGTTCGATGTTTTTGGACGTAAGTTCATTCTACAGTGACTCGCTTAAGAGCCTTGTAACTTTTGGTGGGGCCCATATGTCCTTTAGGCAAGTTATACTGTAGGAACAACTACACCCAAGGCTACAACTTTGTATGGTAGACCATGTCGAACACCTTTGAGTTGGGATAGTCTTGAAGATAGAGTAATTATTGGACCAGATATGTTGAAGGAGATGGAAAGGAAAACTAAGGAAATTAGGCAGAGATTGAAGGAAGCCTCAGATAGGTAGAAAAGTTATGCAGACAAAAACAGGACGCCAAGGGAGTTTGAAGTGGGAGAGAAAGTCTTCCTAAGGGTTAGGCCACACAAGAGTTCCATAAGGTTTGGGAAAAAGACCAAGCTTGCACCTTGTTATGTTGGACCCTTTGAAATATTGGGAAGGATTAATCCAGTTGCATACCGGTTGGCCTTACCTCCCCAATTGAGCCGAATCCATGATATCTTCCATGTATCTCTTCTTAAAAAGTATGTACCTAATGAGAAACACATTTTGAATTGGGATGCTTTACAGGTCCAGGAAATGGGAGGAATAATGATAGAGCCATTCAAAATCTTGGAGAGGCGCCAGTGCCAATTGAGCAACAAAGAGGTTGATCAATGCAAAGTGTAATGGAATCAGTATGATGAAAAGAATGCCACGTGGGAGGATACTAAGGAAATGCAGCAGCTGTTTCCTTTTTTGTTTCAATCATGAACTATAGACTCTTTTGGATACATTCAATAAGTGCATCGGGATGATGCACAAATTAAGGGGGGGAGGATGTCACAACCCTCCTTTATCACTTTTTGATTTAAATACAATTCTATTATGTTTTTGGTTAAACTACTTAAAATGATTGAATAAATGTTATAAAAGAATAAAATGAACACACACACACACACACTTGGAGAATATAATTCAAAAGGCATTATTTTTATTTATTTATTTTTCACTCCCAATTATGGCACATGTTGTAGGAAGAATGAGAAGCTTCTAGAGGAATCTCCACCACCTTGCATGTAAATCCCCCACTAAGTTTAATCAATTTGCATGAGTCCAATATTGGAAAAGAATCTCTTTTTTTAATTAAATTCTCTAGATAGTGGAATTGAGGGATTTTTCTTATAAAATTGTATGCAAGTTTCAAAGAAGGGAGTTGATTATGTTTTGAAGGAAATTTCCCAAGTTTTAGTAGTAGGATCTTCTTTGGTAGTCTCATTTTCTTTGCAGGATTTTTTAAGTTGTTGTTTGAAGGATTTCTCTCAAGTTGCAAGGAAGGATCAAAAGGATAGCTAGAGGATTCAACATCAAGCTTCAGTAAACCAAGTTCTCTCCTTTTGTCATATGAGGAATTTGTATTATCAAAAAAATATATAGTTTCTAGATTCTTTCGTTGAATATAGTTTTCTGGAAGAAATCATTTCGTAATTGCTAGATAGTAAGAAAATCTATTTTGTTTCCTTAAAGAAATGCAGTGATATAATTCTTTCTCTTTTTAAATACAAATGCAGATTTCTCTTGCATATTTTATTTGATCTATTTAAAAAATAGAAAATCAGATTTTTTGCTTTTTTGTTTTCTCTTGAAAACTAGAGATGATATTGAATATAAAAATAAATAAATCTCTCTCTCTCTGTGAATGAATAAATAAATAAATCTCTCTGTGAATGAATAAATAAATAAATCTCTCTGTGAATGAATAAATAAATCTCTCTGTGTGAAGAAATAAATCTCTCTGTGAGTGAAGAAATAAATCTCTCTATTAATGAAGAAATAAATCCCCCTCTTTGAACATTAGTTGAGAAATAGAATATAAATCCCTCTATGTGAGCTTTGTATTTCTCAGTATAAACATCTTCCTATTTCTTTGATAATTTGTGCATCGCTGGAGCAAATTATTTCTCTGTTTATTTTATTTCTCTGTTATTTTTCCGTCCTTGGGATTAAATTGTTATTCTCACTCTTACATTAATGTTTTCTATTTATATATACACATACCTGTTATATACTCTTCTTTTATGTAATTTAATAATCTCGAAATGTAATCCTCATGTATATAAATAAACATACATACATACATACATATATGTATATATATATGTATATATATATATGTATATATATATATATGTATATATATATATATGTATATATATATATATGTATATATATATATATATATGTATATATATATGTATGTATATGTATATATATATGTGTGTGTGTGTGTGTATATATATATATATAATTTATTTCAAACATTAAAATTTATTAAATGTTGCAAGGCGAATATAAATTAGCAACAACACGGTATTCAAAAATTATTTCGAATGAATAACGGATGGCATGCAGGGGGGGGGGGGTTATTGTACCCGCAGGGGGCAGTGGTACCCTCCATTACCCCTGCGATCACTGTCACGGTAGTGGCCGCGGGGGGAGTGAAGGGGCTCGCGATGTCCCCTCAACCCTGTCGGCTTGCGCATGCAGGACCGTAGGGGTGATGGGACCCGTGGTCCCCATCCCCCCCCCTCTATTTACTATTAAAGCAAACAAATCGCTTATTTTATTTTTATAGTTAGTTTTTTTTTTTAATTTATTCCTTTTAAATTGCAATTTGGAATTTTAGTAATTACTTTGGGTTAAATTTTAAGTAATTGCTAATAATTGCTTTAGTTAAAATTTAAGTTAATAAAATTAGGATTATTGTTTAAAAGATTTGAAATTTAAAATTTTTGTCTCAATCCCTTTGAGGATTTATTGGATTACTTGATTGATGATTTTAGGATCGCTTAAAAACAAATAAGTCTTATTATTATGATTCGATCCAAAATTTCCAAAAGTATAAACTAATTGCTAGTAACTCAAATATTCTCATGATAGAAGTAAACATTGCTTAATTTTGTATGTAAATGACACTATTTTTGCATCATGCGTATTGCTTATATATTAAATTGTATTCATTGATGACCAATTTACATTTCCATTATCTTCATGCAAGTTACATGTTTTTTTCATAATTGTCATTATCATACCATTATATGTTAATTAGTTTAGTTGTAGAAGAATGGTATTTCTTTTTATCAAATGGTACTTGGTTGCCATCGAAGTAGTTAAACTTCACAATGTCTAATTATGTACATTCATTTCATGATTAATTTCAAGCATGATGATTTCATAGCTTCTTAGTTAGAAAACTAAACAAAGGAAGTTGGAAAACCAAAACCTAGCAGGGTTCGGTATATACAGTGCCTCTGGGTCACGCTTACGGGTAATGTCGTCATGTTGAACTACTGCACTTAACGCCTAATAAAGCTGCGTCAACGACGTCTATGGCATCGTCCCTATAAATCATTGGGGAGTAATAAGGGACACTTGGAAGTTAAAATCCAAGGGGCGGGTAATCCCTCTTGGATCGATAATCTAACAAGATAATCCTTAAATGATTTTACATCCATTTTGTTAAACCATAGCAAACCCCCTTTAGGGTTGATTAAGTAAAATGCTTTTATGAAATTGATTTAATCTTGAAGAGATTTTGGTGATTAACAATTTGGTCAAGGGTGACGCTTATGATAGGTGTTAGGATGTAGTTGTTTTAGGCCACAAACAATAGGCCATCTTGAGCCTTTGTTTAAGCGCTACCACCGTGGGTAGCAACTGCAGAGAAACTCTCTGGGACATTGACCCTAGAAAGGGTTGCGTACCCACTAATCAGTTTACATCAAACCATAGAATAGAAAAAAGAACTACATACTTTACACCTTGATCCCGTCCCAAAATGGGTATGTAGGCAGTCTTGGGACGGAGTTGTCCCTAGTACTCAGGCGTTTGTGGGTGGGGTCTAGGCTTGGTAAGAAGGAGGATTGAGTAAGAATCCTAATTTGAAAGATAATTAAAATGGAAAAAGTAATTCAATTCATACTCGGAAGGAATCCCATATGGATTCGCTTGACTTCCCAAGGCTTTAAGCCAAATTCCGAGGTGGAATTCAAGCTTGTATTATGTTATTTAATTACTCCTAAGGACGGCGACCTCGGTGCACTTCTGTTAGAAGAGTGTAGTACTTAGTGAGTGGCTCAGGACCTGAATGGTCCCGATGAGTCTAAGTCTCTAGTCAGAGCACCTCCTATCCCGATTGGATAGATGCCTACACCGTAAGGGTAGATGCCTATCCCGTATTAGATAGATGAAATCTTATGTCCCGTATGGACAGATGCCTAACCCATATGGTTAGATGCTCATCCTGGATGGATGAATGCCTAATCCAAATGGATGGATGCCCAGAGTATGCGATTGAATCAAACACAAATGATTAAATTAAACAAAAAAAAAAGAATGGTCAATTTTGTTGACTTAATTTCTGGTGGGTTATTACACTTTTGGTGGGGCCCATATGTCCATTAGGCAAGTTACACTGTAGGAACAACTAAACCCAAGACTACAACTTTTGCTCTCACCTGATTTCTATAGTGGCTCAAAGGATTTACCGTGCAAGGTCATTCCCAAGAGTGATGTGTCTCTTGGCAGGCCTCTCTTAAAAATAGAAAATTTTGAGCATTACTAACACTTTTCTCTTGCACCTAGGACCACGAGAGCCAAGGGAGAGGATAGTGTGTGTTAGAAATGGGACCACTTTATAGATGTTTACACAAGTGTGCCAAACACTAAAAACACTTGTTCTTTTTAACTAGTTTATTGCAATATGATCTATATGCTATTTGGAGATTTTGCTCCAACAACCATGGTGTTCTTTTTAACTTCACAGGGTAATTTGTTTGCTAACTAGGAAATTGAAAATCCCGGTCAATAATATTGAAAGCACGTTGCACAAAGTAAAAGCGATTTTTTGGAAACAAAATAGACAAGTTGTGTGTTCTCTTTAATTTGCAAAATAAAAAGTTGATTGCGAATTTTTATCCTTGCAAGAAGATGAAAGTTGTTTGTTTGTTTTAAGCACCAAAATAAAAGATTTGCCCCTAACTTGCAAGAAAACAAAGTTGTTTGTGTGTTTTTTGTGGTTCTTTTTTACTTTGCAAATGAAATTCTTTTTAAAACCCCAAATTGAAAATTTTGTTTATTTTAGTCCAAAATGAAAGATGAAGTTATTTTTAACCCAAAAAGGAAATGGATTCTTTTTAAATCTAACTTTAAAAGTAAAGCTTAGAAAGAAAGAAAACAGAAAATAAACTTCCTAAATCCCTAACTCCTCGAATCCTGCAAAACAATAAATTAGCAAAAACCTGCACAAGAAAAAGGCAACAGTTAGTAAAAAAAAAAGGTTTTTGGTGGGCTTCTACAAGCCCAAAATTTTGATTTTTCTGTTACACAATATTTTTTTTCAACTCTCTGTTACAAAAGTGTTACTTTGTGTAAATACAGAAGTGCTACTTTAATACAAACGTGTTGAAAGACTGACAAAAGTGCTAAAAGAACAACAACAACGGTACAAGATGGACAAAAGTGCTACTTAAAAATTGTCAAAACAAAATGAAAATTTTGTCGGACAAAGAGCGCAAATGCGCTAAAAGAGTGACAATAGTGCTATTTAACCAACAATAGCGCTATAACAAGGACAAAGGTGCTAATTATGAACCAAACACGCTAGAACTCAGACGAAGGTGCTAAATCCTCAGCTATCGAAGGCACTAAAATGTGTGTCAATAGCGCTAAAGCACAACCTGTGTGTGGCAATTTTGATAAATTTTCACAAAAAAGTTAGTATTGAATCAGAAGGTTGCTTGTTCGCTTCACATCGGGTTCACCAAATGATGTACTGCAAAAAGGATGTTAGAAACACAAAATATTCAAACATTAGTGTTAGTAGTATCAATCAGAAATGAAAGATGAAAGAAACTACAATCCTAAGCATGCATATCAAGAGAGATACTAAACAAATTATAGAAAGCACACAAAAATGGAGGAAAGACACTAAACCCTCCCAAATTCTCTCCAACATGCTCATAGCTGCTCCTCCCTTGTTCCTCTCCTCTCCAAGTTCCACATGAGTGTAGCCCTCAACCTTTTGTACTACTATGGATGTCTTATGGAGATTCAAGATTATGAAAAATGACTAGTTATGCAAATGCAAGCTAAATATAAGAAAGCCTAATTAATCTATGTCAATTTTATCCAAAATAACAAAGAAAAGTGCTCCTAGAATTCTCTCTTAAAATTGGTATAAGTTTGATGCTTACAAGATTTTTGGATCTTGATTAAGAAGGAATGGGCTCTATTTATAGGAAAAATGGAGAAATAGATGGTTGAGATTGAGTAATCTCAACAAGGGTCAAGATTGATGGGTTTATGATCCATGTGAAGGATTTCAACCCAATCCCAGGATGACAAATGTCAACATGAGATGGCTTGAGAGGAGAGGGAAGAAGCATAAAATGCTTGAGATGACTTGAAGGTTACCTTAGGAGGTAAGGTTAGGCTTGAGTTAAATGAATAAAGCTTTCATCCAATGAATAATGCCTTTATCCAATGGACAAACTCTTGTGCAAGAGTTAGTGGGGATAACCATGGTCAAAACAATAAATGCTTGAAGAGACCCATGAGTTAAATGAGGGTTGAGTTAGAGGGAAATTCTCTAACCATGTGGGTGTTAGGTCCCAGAGACAACTGAGAGGGGGGGGTGAATCAGTTGTCTAATAAATTCAAACCAAAAACTAATTAACCAACTTAATGCTTAATACCAGTAAACCAGTTAAGTATGTCAGTAGATAGTGTTAACAGTAAATTGCTATACCGATAAGGATTAATGAATGAAACATAAACACAAATTCATCCACAACACATGACACCAATAATTGTACGTGGAAAAACCATGGTGGGAAACCTTACCCACAATCAGATGATACTACTGTAGATAGTAAGTGTACATAAATGGGGTCTGCAGATGCAGAAAGGCCAATAGCCTAGAGCTCACTGCTCAATCACAAAATGGGAGTCACACTGACTATAGTTGGATGGTTAAATCCAATAAGAATGTATTGCACAAAATAGCATCTACATATGTTGGATTCAGTACCGGTGTAATGCTAATATGCTTCTACAAAAACCTAACTCCACCTTCAAATGATGTCTTCATTTATATCCCTACTTGATCTCGCATATACCTTCACTTAATTCTTTTTCGCATTCCACACTTGGTCTTACAAATAAGATCTTACATTTATACCATACCCTAAGACCAATTTTAGTAGGTCGGCTCCACAAGATATTACAAAAAAATATTTTCCATACAATATAATATCTGATGCAATAACCGATTAAACATGTCAGCTAAATACATTTACAACAATAATAAATCATCTCCATAGCGTGCCATGCTGATCTGGAAAAGATAAACCTATCGGTGTAACCCTAGATAACCTAGACCTATTTGTCGGTAAAAGCAAATATGCAAATATGAATATACCAATGATTAATTCTTCAAAAAAAAGTGTCCACACGATGTCTTTGACATTACCAAGTGTCTTCCATATCATTCCAAGTACCGGTGAACAATATATCCTATCGGTGAACCATATACCAGTAATTGTTGCACAGTTTACTTGCTTCCCGTTGAATGTTGTTGGATCTCCAAAGTAGGTGTTGACATCAATGACAAAACCATACCAAAATACCAACAATCTCCCCCTTTGGAATTGATGGCAACACAAGATGGAAAAACCATCAAAGTGCCAAAACAGAAATGCCAAATACAAAAACCAACAATCTCCAATTCTCCCACTGGGAGTAACATGTGTTTATCCAAAGATTTATTTTTAATACCAATCTCTCATACCAATTTCTCCTTAAATGTATTTTTCAAAATATCTCCCCAAAAAGATAATGTGTTTTTCCATAGATATCTCTCCCCCTTTGACATCAAATGCCAAAGTCAAGTTCATACAAAATACCAACTACTCCCCCTGAGAAGTAGCTTCCTCATCAAATACCGGAATAAAAGATTTGTCTTTTTAATTATGTCGGTTGATGACAATCATCAACTGTCTAAGTCTCTAATAGTGGTGGTATGACTCCAAGTTGATCTCTAAGATATTCAAAAGTCTCCTTAGGCAAAGGTTTTGTGAAAATATCTGCAAGTTGTTCTTTAGTATTCACATAAACCAGTTTTATCTCCTTTTCTTCAACTTTTTCCCTTAGAAAATTCAGTTTGATAGAAACATGTTTTGTTTTAGAATGTAATACCGGATTCTTAGATATATCAATTGCCGCAGTGTTATCACAATATATAGTAATGGGTTCCTTGCATTTTACCTTTATGTCTTTCAACATTTGCTTAAGCCATAATACCTGTGTACAGTTAGTTGTTGCTGCAACATATTCTGATTTTGTTGTTGATAAAGATGTACAACTCTATTTCTTACTCAACCAAGAAACTAATCTCTTTCCAAGAAATAATGCTCCTTCAGTGGTGCTTTTTCTATCATCTACATCTCCTGCCCAATTTGCATCTGTGTATGCACATAGGTCAAAATTTTCATCTTTAGGATACCATAATCCAAGATTTCTTGTGCCTTGTAGGTACCGAAAAATCCTTTTTACTGTTGATTCATGATTTTCCCTAGGATTACTCTGAAATCTAGAAACAATACATACTGCATTCATAATATCAGGTCGGGTTTGTGTCAAATACAGTAAACCTCCTATCATAGATTTGTATCTAATTGGATTAACAAGTGTAGATTCATCTCTTTGAGATAATTTGTCATTTGTAGTCATAGGTGTGCTTATCGGTTTAGAGTTCTCCATCCCAAATTTCTTTAGTAATTCTTTCAAGTACTTGGATTGACTCAAAAATAACCTTTATTAGTCTAAAAAATCTACAAACCTAAAAAGAATTTTATTTCTCCAATCATAGACATTTCAAATTCTTACTGCATTTCAAGAAAAAATTCTGTACATAATCCATCTTCTCCTCCAAAGATTATATCATCAACAAATACTTCAATAATCAAGATGTCATCATTAGTTATTTTGTAGTATAAATTGCTATATGCATCTCCTTTAGTAAAACCAATCTTCAAAAGATACTTATCCAACCTTGCATACCAAGCTCTTGGGGCTTTTTTCAATCCATACAGAGTTTTTCTTAACCTGCAAACCATATCATTGTCATCTGTCAAAGAAAATCCATTAGGTTGTTCAATGTATACTTCTTCTTCAAGATCTCCATTCAAAAATGCACATTTAATATCCATTTGATAAACTTTGTAGTCCTTGTGAGCTGCAAAAGCCAAGAATAATCTAACTGCCTTAATTCTGACTACCGGTGCAAAGGTTTCATTGTAATCAACTCCTTCTTTCTGAGAATATCTCTTACACACTAGTCTTGCTTTATTTCTAACAACCTTACCATCTTCATTAAGTTTGTTTCTAAATACCCATTTAGTTCCAATTACATTTTTATCTTTAGGTCGGGGAACTAATGTCCAAGTATTATTTTTCTCAATTTGTCCTAATTCTTCTTCCATAGCTTTAATCCAAAATTTATCTTCACATTCCTCATTGATAGATGATGGTTCAATTTGAGAAATAAGACATACCTCTTCATTTGCCAATCTTCCTCTTGTCATAACTTCTTTAAATTTGTTTCCAATTATCTGATCTTCAGAATGATTCAATCTTACATATCGGGGTGTCTTAGTTTGTTGTTGTTCTTCAATTATTGTGGAATCTTCTGATGATACCGGGGTAACTGGATCTTCATTTTGCACTGGTGGATTCAGTATAGGTTCATTTGTCACAATTTTTGTTGCTGGTTCAGAGTCTATATACCTTAAAGTTCCTCTAAATTGTTCATCAATCTTTACATTTGTACTCTCAACAATTTTCTGCAATCTTTTATTAAAACATCTATATGCCTTGCTCTTAGATGAATAACCAAGAAATATTCCTTCATCACTTCTAGGATCAAATTTGCCAATATACTCATCTCTTCTAATATAACATTTACTTCCAAAAATTATGAAATACTTAAGAGTAGGAGTATTACCAAACCATAGTTCATGAGGGGTCTTACCGGTTTTACCTTTGATGTGAACTTTGTTGAAAGTATAGACAGCAGTGCTAACTGCCTCTCTCCAATATACCTGTGGTAGATTTGCTTCTGATAACATACTTCTAGCTGCATCCAAGATAGTTCTATTTTTCCTTTCAACAACTCCATTCTGTTGTGGTGTCCGAGGTGCTAATAACTATCTTTTGATTCCATTCACTTCACAGAATGTATTAAAGTCCTTAGATGTGAATTCTCCTCCTTGATTTGATCTTAAACATTTGATTTTCTTACTGGTTTCATTTTCAACCATTTCTTTGAATAGTTTGAACTTTCCAAGTGCTCCTGATTTCTCTCTAAGAAAAGTAACCCAACACATTCTAGAATAATCATCAATGATTAGCATGAAATATCTATCACCTTGTAAGCTTCTAATTCTAGCTAGACCACATAAATCAGTGTGAATTAAATCAAGAGCATTAATGGATTTTTCTGGAATACTTTTGAAACTAGCTCTAACTTGTTTTCCAAATTGACATTCCTTACAAATTGTATTCTGAGGTTTCACAATTTTAGGTAGATCTCTAACTGCCTTAGAAGTACTGATTTTTACCATGCAATCAAAGTTTACATGACATAGTCTCTTATGCCATAGCCAACTTTCATCTATATGTGCAATTAAGCATGCCTTTTCACTATTATTCAAATGAAAGATATTGCCTCTAGTCTAATTACCGGTTGCAATTTCCAAATCAGTTCTATTCATGATTTTGCATTTTCCATTTTTAAATTGTAACTGAAATCCCTTCTCAACTAATTGACCAACACTTAAAAGATTATGCTTTAATCCTTCAACATAGTAGACATTGTCAGTGTTATGCTTACCATCAAGAGATATTGAACCCTTACCTTTGATTGAACGGGATTTGTCATCTCCAAATCTTACTAAACCTCCATTGTATTCTTGAAAGTTCAAGAATTTACCTTTGTCTCCTGTCATATGATGTGAGCATCCTGAGTCAATGATCCATTCATCATTTGCTTCAACTTTAGCTACTAGGGCTTGTTCTATCGGTTGAGTTGTAGGTGTCGGTTGATCTTCTGTTATAGCAACAAAGACCCATCCGTTGTCTATTGGATCCTCATCAAAATCATCAGTCACACCTTCATCAGCAATGTAACAAGATTTATCTTTGTTCTTTTTAAATCTGTATCTCTGATATTCAGGATTAGGCTTGTATGTTCTTCTAGCTTCTTCTCTTAGTCTTGCATGTCTATCAGGGCATCTTGAAGCCATATGACCAATCTTATTACAGTTAAAACATTTAAAGGGTGCCTTACCTTCATACTTACTTCCAATTGACCTTTTGGCATTTTCTTTGCAAATAGTGCTTCAAGTTCTTCAAGCTCTTCATTCTCCTTTCTGGATTCTTCAAGTTCTCTTGCATAAAAGGCTCTCTAGTCTTATTTGTCAAATGATGGAGTAGATGATGTTGATGCTTTAAAGGCCAAATCAGTTTTTATAGTAGCAACAAGATGAAATTCCTCAATTTCAAAGGCTGAAAGTTTTCCAATCAATGTTGTTAGGCCCAATATGGAAAGCTAATGTATTGAGAGGGGAGGGGTGAATCAGTACTCCAAAACTTTTCTTTAACAATAACCTTATTGTTATGCATAAACAGAATAGTGTAGTAACAAAAAATAAAGTTAAAACAAATAGATAACAATCATACATGATTCACTCCATAACACATATATTTTGGTTACGCAGAAACTCTTGGTTAGAGAGAAAAATTGCGGTGGGGATGGCACCCACAACTTCACTACTGCAATAATAAATATTGCTTGATCAGAGCTACATTTAGCTATTTTTGATAGCTTACCCTGTTAGGAGTAACAAGATCTGTTAGATCTACCTTGCTAAAGGATTTTACAACATTAATCTGAATGTTGCACCTGGTTAGAGGATTTACAATTTATAGACTTGGTTAGAGTCTTTTACCCTATTAAAGGTTTCTTCTTTCAACTTCACAATATTACAATAAAATCATTACAAATATCTGCAACTTTACATCTGAAATGTTATAGCAGATTCTATGTGCTCAGAATAAGATTACCTTGCTTATAGCATACCTCGGTAACCCATATTGTAACTCGGTAAACCCTTCTGTTTACTCTGTTCTTTGACTGTTCTTTGATAACCTTCTCGGTGACCTCTTTGTGTCTCTGTAACAGTCTTCCTTCATACATACACTCTATTTTTTCTTCCCATACTGTATATATAGATCTCTTAAAGCGGTGATCTAATTCATTGCTTCGATCTTACAAACAAGATTCCTCGAATGAATAACTAAACAAAATATTTCATTGGTTAGATTGACCTTGCAATCATACACAATCTTCTAGCGCAATTTCTAATGTAATAATGGTTAGATGTGCCTCAATCTTGTAACACATTTTCATGTGCATGTCTAGGTTCAATGTATCTGGTAACACGTTTCACTTGGTGAATATCAACTCGATGTGTTAACTTTACTACTCGGTAGCCATAAAAAGATACTCGGTAAACAGCTCAGTGAATACTGCGTTCTGTGACTGCTTTCTTCTGTAACCGACTAGACTGTTCATACCGACTTCTCTGTGTGTACCGACTGCATGATTCGATAATGCTAACCGACCAGAATATATAGTATGACTTTGAATATAAAAACTAATGGCAATTTGATAAGTAGTAACAAAAGTATCCCTAGTTACTGATGTATTAGGCATTGTTCTTAACTCATTTATAGCAGTAACCTTCATTTTATATGCCGGTGGCAAACCTCTTAAGATTTTTGAAACAATTTCATCCTCACTCAAGGTTCCTCCACAACATTTAATACCCAAAACAATTTCATTTACTCTTTCCATGAAAGCAGAAATCCTTTCATCTTCTTCCATTTTTAGATGTTCATACCTGACTCGGAAGCTTTCAAGTTTTGCAATTTTGACTGTGGAATCTCCTTCATTCAGTGTTTCCAAGTGATCCCAAATAGCTTTAACAGTAGACCTATCTGATAATCCCATGATTTGTTGATCTGATAATGCGCTCAAAAGTGCTTCTCTTTCTTTGCAATCATTCTCTTCATCTTTAGCTAAAGTAATTGGAGCAGTCTGACCAGCTACAGCAGCAGTATAACCATTCTTAGTAACTTCCCAAATGTCTTTACCAATGCAATTCATATGTGTCTCCATTCTGATCTTCCATGTCCCATAGTTGGTTCCATCAAGTTTAGGATTGTCCTTCCTGAAATAATTAGTAGACATTGGATCTCCTCAAGTTGTTAAACTTCTGCAAAAGAGGACTAAGCTCTGATACCAATTGTTAGGTCCCGGAGACAACTGAGAGGGGGGGGTGAATCAGTTGTCTAATAAATTCAAACCAAAAACTAATTAACCAACTTAATGCTTAATACCGGTAAACCAGTTAAGTATGCCAGTAGATAGTGTTAACAGTAAATTGTTATACCGGTAAGGATTAATGCATGAAACATAAACACAAAGTCATCCACAACACATGACACCAATATTTGTATGTGGAAACCCTGTAAGGGGAAAAACCATGGTGGGAAACCTTACCCACAATCAGATGATACTACTGCAGATAGTAAGTGTACATAAATGGGGTCTGCACATGCAGAAAGGCCAATAGCCTAGAGCTCACTGCTCAATCACAAAATGGGAGTCACACTGACTACAGTTGGATGGTTAAATCCAATAAGAATGTACTGCACAAAATAACATCTACATATGTTGGATTCAGTACCGGTGTAATGCTGATATGCTTCTACAAAAACCTAACTCCACCTTCAAATGATGTCTTCGTGTATATCCTTGCTTGATCTCACATATACCTTTACTTAATTCTTTTTTGCATTCCACACTTGATCTTACAAATAAGATCTTACATTTATACCATACCCTAAGACCAATTTTAGTAGGTCAACTCTACAAGATATTACAATAAAACATTTTCCATACAATATAATATCCAATGCAATAACCGATTAAACATGTCGGCTAAATGTATTTACAACAATAATAAATCATCTCTATAGCGTGCCATGCTGATCTGGAAAAGATAAACCTGCCGGTGTAACCCTAGATAACCTGGACCTATTTGCCGGTAAAAGAAAATATGTAAATATGAATATACCAATGATTAATTCTTCAAAACAAAGTGTCCACATGATGTCTTCGACATTACCAAGTGTCTTCCATATCATTCCATGTACCGGTGAACAATATATCCTGTCGGTGAACCATATACCAGTAACTGTTGTACAGTTTACTTGCTTGCCGGTGAATGTTGCTGGATCTCCAAAGTAGGTGTTGACATCTTTGAAAAAACCATACCAAAATACCAACAGTGGGTGAGTTGAGTTTAACCATTAATGCTTATGTAAGAGCCATTAATGGTTTGGAAGACTTTAGGGGTTAACTTGTTCAAGACATAAAGCCTTTAATGCTTTTCAAAGACTTTGAGGCTTTGAGAAGTGACTTCAAGTTGCTTAAGAATGTGATAATAATTAGGGGATAGGATTAGGCTAATTTAGAATGGATTAGAAGAATCTAGAATGGGTTAGAAGAGTCTAGAAGGGGTTTAAAAGAGCAAGTGGGTTTGGTGGGTGAGAGAAAATAGGATTTTAATTAAAATAAAATTACTTTATTTCAACCAAATAGGTGCAACTTAAATTTGTAGGAGAATGCAAGTGGGGGGGTAGTTTAGGGATTTAAATAAATATTTATTTTATTTATTTAAAGGAGGAAAGGGGTTAAATTAAATAAATATGTTTTATTCATTTAATTGATTTAGAGTGTGGCTTAATGAATTAATTTAAATAAATTAAATAATTTATTTAGTTAATAGAAGAAGAGGTTGAGGATTAATTAGTTGTTGACTGATGGTTAAATAATCAAATAAATAGTAAATATTCATTTAATTAAGTGGACAGATTTATGTGACTACACTTATGATCTTATAGTAACCACTACAATTCAAACTAATTCCAAAGCTTGATATGATGACTTATAAATAACTAGCAATTGCACCTTGGTGTGCAATGGTTATGCAGAAAAGACATGGAAGGCCAATAATTAGAGCCCATTATCAATATGCTCATGTTATATTTACAATATAGAGAGACAAAAATATGGATAGGTAAGTATAGAAAGAAGGAGAGATAGAGGGGGAAGAGACAAACAATGAGAGATGGGTCAGGAGATAGAGATAGGGGATAGAGATAGATATGGAGATGGAGATGGATATTGGGAGGAGAGTCAAATATAAGGAGAGGAGGATGGAAGGATAGAGACAGGAGAGATAAATATATAGAGGGAGATGAAGGAAGAGAATGAGAGAGGGAAAGATAGAAAGATAAATTTAGAGATTGGGAGTAATATAGAAAGAGAGTTAGATATAAATTTTGTTGACTTGAAAATTTAGAATAATTAAAATTAATTAAGTAATATTTATTATATTTTATGACAACTCTAGCATGATGTCAATTCTATGCAAATAGATTTTTGTAGTATTGCCACTCATCCATTAACGTGGTTAGATAAACTTTAACATGGCATGAAATTGTTAAAATAGATGATAAAACAAACCCTATTGTTTGGCGAGATAAACTTCCCCTTGACATAAACTTCTGCATGGTATGAAACTGGAAAATTGATTTGAAAATTTGATCGTGAATTGAAAACCCTATTGTTTTCCACCCACCACTTTCTTGTTGTTTATTTACGTCCATCTAAGGAAGAAGTGAAATGAAAGCTAAGATCAACAACCAGGCTGCAATAAAAAGTTAATCCAAGTGAATTGAGACTAATTTTTGTCATTGTAGAACCTTTGACAATAGATAATAGATAATAGAACCTTCGACAATAGATAATGGTGATGCCTATGGAAAAGATAATGGTGATGCCTATAGAAAAGATAAGGACCCTAACTCCACTTTGGGCTCCATCTCTTTCATTCCTAATGATCTCATGAGTAATGAGATAGCCATCAAAAATAATATATTAAAAGACACTGTTATTTTCTTTGAGGTTGTTGATGTTGATAAGTGTCCGGCCAAGAAATTTCTTGATGACTGGTTTAGAAATGTATGGAATATCAAGTTAGGATTTCATGTTTCATTTTGTAGGTTAATTCAAAAAGGATTATTCGTTATTTTTTTCAAAGATCATAAGGCTCAATTGGAAGTTATTACTAAGCAATACTGGACCGTGGGTAGATGCACATTTCGTGCCCTAGGGTGGGCTCTGGAAGCAGTCAATGAAGAAATATTGGCACTCTCGTGCCCTAGGTGGCTTATGGTTAAGAATGTCCCTTCGCTACTATGGAGATTCATACCCCAAATGATTGAACCCATTGGCAACTGTATCTGTTTGGATAATTCGACCTCCCTTATACTGCACTTAGATGCTAGGGTTCTAGTCTCGATCAGTCCTAGTTTAGACATTCCCAATTCTCTAAACATTAAATTAGGGGATGCAATTGTTTCTTGCCCCATTGAAATTCTTTGAGGAATCAATGTGTTCTTCCTCTACAGAAAAGAGGGACATATTCGAAAGAATGGTCTCATTATTAATCAGAATAAAGGTGTGGAGAAGCCCCATAAGGGTGATAATGAACCTTCGTGGATCCCTAAAAACCAAGTGCCTCTCATGGAAAAACTTGACTCCCTTAGTAAAAATATTAAGGAAGGTATGAGTGGAACAAATAACATGCCTCCCGGGTTTGATAAAATGCAAATGCTGGGAATTCTAATGAATTTCCCCTTCCCCACTCTACAATATCTAAATCCCTGGAGCATATGTGTAAAGATTAGCAAGATGGTTGGAAAAAACCTTAGAAAAAGGAGGAGGAAAAATGCCCAACAATTGGAGCTGGAAAAAATTAGAGCCGCTAACCCCGATAGCAGTAAGAATAGAAAAGATAAAACCTCTGTGGCGAACAACCCTACCTCACCTATGGAAGATGATGCATAGGAAATCCCCCCAAAGAGGAGACTCTCTGGCATGAATATGAGCCCCTCCCTTGTCAAATCCTTAGTTAAGAACTTCAAACAAAGGGATGGTCTCAACAGTGAATTGGGTAAGGGAGGGAGCTCTAGTGGGGCATTGGGTATAAATGCTACTCATAAGAATTCTACAGATATGGATGTTTCCTATGAGTTTGCCTCAACTTGTGTCCTTGATAATGCTGAAGGAGCCCCCTCTCTAACAAAATCCATTTCTAAGGCGGTCATTTCCCTTCCCCCTAAGAAGTTATTGAAATTGCGAACAACTACGTTATTGAGGTCATTGTTGCTGACCCTAATAGAGGTGATGTCAGTCCTAGTAAGCCATCTGCAATTGAAAATGAGACCATAGGCAACTGTGATAGTTTGAGGACACACAGACCTTGTTTTGAGAATGGAGAGGCCCCCAGTCAACCTGATCCCAACAAGGATTCAAATTATGAGGATGATTCTCAATATGATGATAACACTGGCGATGAAGGGGAGGAGATGGTTGATAGTGAGAACACTGAGTTTAAACCTAGAAGAAGAAGAGGTAGACTACTGGGATCCAAGAATAAAGGGTCATCCACTAGAAGGAAAGAAGAAGAGAGGAAAGATATCCCCAGGTGCTTCAGTAATTTTAAGACTGCTAAGAGTAACAATCTCTCATTTAGTTATGATGAATTGCATTTCATGGAATATTAGAGGTGTGGAGTCGCCAGACAGGAAACAAATTGTTAGAAATTTTGTTAACCAACATAAAGATTCAGATGTAATCATGTTACAAGAATTAAAAGCAGTTAAGTTTACTTTGGAGGTTAATTTGGAATTCATCTGGAAAGACTATTAAGATTTGTTCAGACCATGATAAATGGAGAGGGGGAGTTGGGTTACTCATTAACCCCAAGTGGAAATATCACATTGTTAATCAAGGTCTCTCGCCATATAACAAAGCAATTTGGGCCTCACTTAACATTAACAATGTTGTCATAGGAATGTGCTCAATTTATGCTGCCAATGATTATAGGGAAAGGACCAAATTATGGGATTGGATTGCCTCCCTCCCTGACATTCCATGGATTATTGGGGAAGACTTTAACATGATTGAAAGCCATGAGGATAAATGCAGTGGTGTCGCTATGGAATGAAAAAGGGTCGAGAAACTGCACTGGGAAAGGATGAAGAATTGCAAGAAGCTCTTTGACCCCCTACTTGGTAACAAGAAGGCTACGAAAGGAATATGGTTTACTTGGTGCAATTACTAGAGAGGTAAACATAGAATTTATTGTAGATTGGATGGGTTTTATGCAAACAGAGAACAATTCTCCTTTACACTGGATGATCAGGGTAATGTTGTGACAGTATGGTTGGTTTCACTCTTTGATCATCAGCCTGTGGTTTCTCTCATTAGGTTCAGAGACTCTCCAGCCAAGCAAGGGAAAGAAGGAAATAAATTCATCCTCAACACCCATCTTCTTAAGGATTTGAATGTGTTGGACACCATTAAAATTGTTAGGCTGCTCAATAAAGGAAATAAGGATATGAAATCACATATCAACAGATGGAACCAAAATGTTAAGAGTTGGCAAAACCTTCTTCAGACTATTGGGCAGAAGAAAGATAAAGATCATAGATCACAGGAGAAAACACTTGCCGATGAATTGTAGTGGTGTGAAGTAGATGTCCAGAACAACCCGAGCAAAGTTGAACTATCCAATAGAGTTGCACAGGCTAGAGATGCTTTGAGGAAGTACCAACAGATTAATATTAGAGGTGCAATGATCAGGGCCCAAAGCCAGTGGATGCAATTCATTGAAAAAGGGTTTAAATTATTCTTCAATATGCTTAAACAGAAACAAACCAGAGAAAAGATTGATAGGATCTAGGTTGACAACAAAGAGGTAAAGGAGGTAGAAGATATTAAAGAGGCATTTTGCCTTTTCTACAAAGGACTCTTCTCCTTGGAAGACTCCCCCAAGTCTCAAGAAGCCAAAGAGAAATGCAGAGCAATTATTCCCATTAGAATTACAAAGGAGGACTCATAATCTTTGAAAAAAACTATTTTTGTGGGTGAAGTGAAAAATGCCATTAGAACCCTTAGCAATGACAAGGCACCGGGACCAGATGGATTGCCTGTTAAGTTTTATAAAGGTAATGAGGAATGGATTTTCCAAGACCTCCATGAGCTATATACTGATGCTTTTGAGAATGGTTCCCTAGGAGAACTCATCAATAAAGGGATTATTAATTTATTACCCAAAGAGGGGGATAAGTCACTCATAAAAAATGGGAGACCTATTACACTCCTCAATGTGCCATATAAAATTCTGGCCAAAGTTCTTAGTCTTAGGCTTGAGAATGTGTTGCCCAATTTCATTTGTTCCACTCAAACAGGGTTCATTAAGGATAGATTCATCCTGGAGAATATAATTACTAGTTGGGAGGCGATGGACTAGGCTAATGCTTCCGAGCAGAATGTGGCCATGTTTCTTTTAGACTTTGAGAAAGCTTATGACATGGTTGAATGTGACTTTATTTTGATGATGCTAGAAGCCTTTGGATTTTTAGTGGAATATTGTCACTGGGTGAACATTCTCCTTAAAGACGCTTCAGCACAGGTGGAGATTAATGTCTCTCTCACTAAGTTCATTAAACTCGGTAGTTCTATTAGACAGGGATACCCTCTTGGCCCTGCCCTATTCGTTATTACTTCTAATGCTCTATATTACATATTAAGAGACTACACCATATCCCCTAAAATAGGATGTGTTGTGCTTCCTGATGGGTCAGAGTTGATCAATACTCAATTTACGGACAACATTGCACTTTTTGTTGAACTTGCCAAGCAAAACATGGAAGCCCTGGAATGCAAAATCAAGTTCTTAGGTGAGATCTCAGGGGTAAAAATCTCTCATGCTAAATCTACCTTGCTTGGGTGGACAGAGGAACCTTCGGAATGGTTACATCAGTTTGGAATCCAATGGGGGGGTTCTAATAAGATTGTCAGATACTTGGGGATACCCTTCTCCATCTCCCCTTCTCTTAAGGAAATGTGGATATGGGTTAGAGGTAAAATTGACAAGAAGCTCAATAAGTTAATAATAGATATCTATCACTTGCTAGTAGAGTGCAAGTTTGTCAAAAGATTTTATCTTCGTACAACATTTACTACTCCTCTATCTGTATGTTCTCCAACTATCAAATCTTGGAAATACAGAAAGCTATAAGGAAGTTCTTATGGTCTGATGGGAAAGGAAACAAGAAGATACACTTTGTTAAGTGGAGGTGATGCCACATTAAGAAGAGTCTGGGAGGGCTCGGACTAAAAGACCTAAGAATCCAAGGGCTTGCTCTTGCTGCAAAATGGATCTTCCAGGAATTTGAAGGCAGTGAATTGTGGAAAGTATTGGTCAGAAACAACATCATGAGAGTTGTTCCTAAGAAGGATAAATCCTGGAAATATTTACCCTTTTATGACCTAGTGGCTGGAGGATTTTCAGTCTTAGTGCAGGGTTCGTGTGTCTTTAAGTCTATCTGGAAAGCCTGGGAAAGTATTAGACCTTACATCACCAATAGTAGGGCCAGCAACAATGACCACATTCATGGGGAGAGGTCTATCTGGTGGAACCTTTTCCACTCCACTAACCTTCTCGCGCTTACTCAAGGTTGCTCAGCCAGAGCCTGGGCTAATAAAGGCATTTGTTGCTTTTAGGATATTATTGAGAATGATAGAGTTATTAACTGGGATACCCTTAAGGTCAGATATGATCTTCAGGTTTCCCAAAAGAGAACTTATAATGTAGTGAAGTATGTGTGTGTTGGTCTGCAATTGCCTAAAATTTGTAAGGTGAATAATGAAAGGTACACTGATCTTATTTGGAATAATAATATTTCTATTTCCAATATCAAATCTATTACTATCTATAATACCCTCTCGTATGATGAATCTATTATAAAGTATGCTAACACTTTGTGGTATGCAGATTTTTCTCTAAAACAGTGGCAAAAGATATTCACATGGCTCTGGAGCAGTCCTACCACTCCTAACAAAAAATATTTTAGATGGTTGATGATTATTCACAAGCTGCCTTTCAGAAAAGATCATAATAATAGTGATATCTGTAATGTTTTTAGACTGCCTGACTCTGTTAGGCACATATTTTTTAGTTATGAGTACCTTAAGAAATTATTTAAAATATATTTTACTATCAGCATAACCATTGCACCTCATTTTGGTGCAAGTGCTAGTCTAAATCATATTTGTATTATTTGTATTATTTATTTCTTCCATAGAAGTGTTACCCGTATTTTATTTTAAAAGTGAACTTAACTATATGAATATGAATAAAGGTGAATGCAAGGTAAATGTGTAGTGATTTAAGTACGTAAATCTACAAATTATTTCACAGCCTCCGATGAATTAGGGCTTTCCCTTAGTTCGTAGCCACCGATGAAGTAATAGACAACTTAGATCTTCCGTCACAGGCACTAAAATCAAATTTATAAAGAGTTTTTTATAACCACATACGTAAATCTACAAAAAAAAATTAAAATTTGAGTGAGCTCTCATGCGTACAGGTTGCAGGTTTAAAAGTACCAAAAAAAAATTGAGACTGACAAAGTTGGTGTGTTCTATGGACATGTATTCATTCAATTGAAAAAGCAGCAAGCGAGGAAACATTTAGGCTAATAATAGTTTACAATGCCCCAAAAAGTCCAACGGTAAAAAAAAATTATGCGACAACGAAAATGGACAATCGTGATCAGTTTGATTGTCTTGCACATTTCAGGAGTTGTTTTAGCCATTGATCGTCTCGAGCAGGTCATGCACTTAAAAAAAATTAGCGTTTCTTTGCATTTTTTTGTAGTACATGAACCTGCTTATGTAACAATGATCTAATGAAGAAGTGATAGCTTTAATCCAACTTGCATCATTTGTAGGTAACCAAACATAAGTGACAGAAAACCTTTAAATCAAGAACCAAACACAAGTGAAAGAAAACCTTTAAATCAAGAACCAAACATAAGTGAAAGATAACCTTTAAATCAAGAAGACAATTGGATTCTATTGTGTCAATTAATCTATTGTGTCTTCTTTCTCATTTATTTTGTTTTTATTTGCTTCTCACGTTGGGGAGTCTTAAAGTTACATTATGCAATTATTTTCATTCTATGTGTACTTGATTTTCTTTAGCTCAACATACAATGTTATGACCATACATTATGCCATCAAGTCATCGTAAAGTACATACCACCCTCATCAAATAAATTTTGTGTTTAAATTAAAATTATAATATAACATAATAAATATAATACATAAAAGACAAAATAATTATATACATTTTATTATCTTATAAACAAAGATAGAGAGAGAATGAGAGAGATGAGGGAGAGATGGTAAGAGAGAGAGAGATGGATAATGAGATATAGTAAAATAATAGATCTATGATTTTATAACTAATTAATTTAGATAATATTATTTTTTAAAATTTCTTATAAAATATAAATGAAACATAAATTATCCATAAAATAGATATATAAATATAAATATAATTATACGATTATATAATATAATATTGAAAGTAAATTTAGTAAACACTAGTGAAATACCTGCAACAAAATGACATTTTTTTTCTATTTTTTTTGTATATTTTGAAAATTGTTTTAAAAACTTTAATGTAGAAGGAAACCTCTTAGAATTTAGACACTAATTTATAATATTAAAAATTTAATCATGTTATTTGTGTAATGAAATTTGAAACCAAAAAAATAATACAACAAATAAATTATCTTTAAATTTACAATGAGCGCGGAGCAAAAAGGAGCAGGAATCCCAAATTTCAAATTGGGAAATGGTGGAATCCCTGGGAACAACGGATTCCCTGGAGATTGCAGTTTTTTCTGGGATCGGAACTGGCAATCAGGCAGGGGGTCAGGCGCCACAAGGGTCAGAAGAGGACAAGGAAAAAGCAAAACCGAGAGAGGACAAAGATTCAAACCCTAGGGACCCACACGACAGAGGTAAAGGGAAAAAATGGTCTTCGCTCTTCGGAGTGAAACCACTGGTTAAATCTAGGCTCCCGGAAGTAACAAACATTTTAGACCCTGCCTCTGGACAGTTTGCCATTTTTGTTCCAGACAAAGTGGTCGATATGACTGTTTCTGGCCTTTCTATGACATTAGTAGGACAATTCTCTAGCTTTAAGCCTAACATTGATGATGTTAGGAATTTCATAAGGAGAAAATGGCTTGTTAAAGGACAAGTGGAAGTGGCAGCGCTGCCCAGAGGTTTTTTTACCTTCACTTTCAACTCTGAAGAAGACATGAATAGAGCTCTCTGCGAAGGCCCTTGGATGTTTGGCAAGTCATCCCTAGCTCTTCAGAAATGGGCCCCGAATCTTGTCCTCAATGAGTCCTTCTTTGTTTTTGCGCCAGTTTGGACGCGCCTCTCGGGTCTTTCATTGGAACACTGGAATGAGGAAGTCTTCAAGGGTATTGTGAAATCCTTCGGAGAACTCTTGTCGATCAACCCAATGATGGTGGCTAAATCAAGGTTAGTCTTTGCTCACATTTGCGTAAATGTTAATCAAATAACAGATATGCCTCAATCCATAGACATCATTTCTAAACTTGGAAAATGGTCCCAAGAAATTGAACATGAATCTCTACCGTTTGCTTGTTTCCACTGCAAAAAATCGGGGCATTGGGCTAAATCTTGCCTACTCAAGAAAAACAAGGAAAACAAGGTTGATAGCAACAACAAGAACAAAAAGACCTGGAAAATGATAAATAAAAAGTGAGACTCATCAACATCTGAGAGTAACCAAAATAAGGATATGACGGAACTTTTGAATGAAGCCAAGAGGAATGGGAGTAGTAGCAACGATCAACAAGATTGTGTCTGCTCCAATGACCAACTAGAGAGAACTAAAAAAGCAGAGCAAGGAACTGAGTTGAACAATAAAATAAACCCAAAGGACCAGGAGACTGGATCTGTTAGTCAGGAGAAGGAAGAATCTACTCCGGACTAGGAGGTTGGATCAGTGAGTCAGGAGAAAGAAGAGACCATTCCAGCCCTATCTCTATCAAAACCGGTTGAGGAAAACTTTTATGAAGCTCAAGTCCCTTCTGATTCTGAGCCTTTACTGCTTTTAACCAATGGAAGCCCAAAGCTCAACCTCTGTAAAACCCCTTCTCATAGTGTGGATTTGCTGGATGGGAATCTCCAGATACTCGGAATGAGAGAAGGAAAATCAAACAAGGAGGAATTCAATGGAGGAATCTCAACTAGAAGCAAGATCAAGAAAAAGGCAGATGTTGGAAGTCAGAACAAAAAGCAGGGTAGGCCATCCCTAAAACATCAAAGGGAACAAGAAAGCTGGAAGAACCGTGCTGATGGAACACAGTGTTCCATTGAGTCAGCCCTATCCCCAGTTAAAGTATGAAGATAATATCCTAGAATATTAGAGGGTTGAATGCACCTCATAAGCAGGATGTGTTATGGAACATCATTAGAGATCATAAACTAGATGTAGTCCTTGTTCAGGAAACCAAGATGTCTAAAGAAAAAGTTGAAAAGATTAGAATTTTCAAAGAAAATGGAGTCATAGGATCAAACTCAGAGGGAGCTTCTGAAGGAACTATGATTTTTTGGAACCAAAAAACCATTACTGGAAAGGAAATCATCTTTGCTACTAATAGGATCTCTGTTCAGCTTGAGCATATTAAGGACAACTTTGTCTGGGTGTTATCTAATGTCTATGCGCCTAATACCAAATCTGAGAGAGCTAAATATTGGAAAAGCCTTGTAGCTGACAGACTCCAGTTTGTTGATCAAAGTTGGATTATCATGGGAGACTTCAATACCCCACTCAAAGATGAAGAAAAGATGGGAGGTATCCCCTTACATCTTGAAGGGAAACAAAACCTTATGGACATCATTAACGACCAAGCTCTCATTGATGTGGATCTCCAGGGCATCAATTTCACCTGGACCAATAGAAGAACCAGAGCTGACCTAATTCAAGTCAAGCTTGATAGAGTTTTAATTTCTCCTGACTAGCTATCTAAGTATAATTGTTCCCTCACCTCTGTTATCAAAATTGGTTTGGACCATTACCCCATCTCCTTTACTGCCAAATCTTTTTCGGCAAAGATAAAATTCCCTTTCGGATTTGAAAAAGCTTGGCTCTCCCATCCTTCTCTAGAAGCTTGCATAGCTGAATGATGGAACTCTGAAGTGGAGGGCAAGGCTCTTTTTAGAATCACCAAAAAGCTCAATATCATAAAAGTCAAAATTAAATCCTGGAACAAAGAGTTTTTTGGGGACATATTCAAGTACAAAATTCAAGTCAAAGATGAAATAAAGTATATTCGGGATAGAATCCAAGAGGTGGGATTGACCGAAGATCTTAGGACAGCTGAAAATGATCTTTTATCTAAATACCATACCATCATTTCTAATGAAGAGACTTTCTGGAGACAAAGATCTAAAGCTTTGTTTCTGAAGGAAGGCGATAAAAATACCCGCTTCTTTCACCTAACTGCTCTTAAGCATAGGGGAGCCAACAGAATATCCAGACTAAATTGAAATAAAGGCATCTTAACAGAGGACTGTGACATAAGGAAGGAAGCTCTCGAGCATTTCAGTACCCTGTTGGGTGATGTGGATATCCTGGATTTCAGCAAGCAAAACACCCTTTTACAAGCTATCCCTCCTATCTTGTCGGAAGCTGACAACCACCTTTTATCCCGCATCCCCTCTAATCTGGAAATCAGAAAGGCGGTG
Organism: Cryptomeria japonica; assembly: GCF_030272615.1. Classification (NCBI taxonomy): domain Eukaryota; kingdom Viridiplantae; phylum Streptophyta; class Pinopsida; order Cupressales; family Cupressaceae; genus Cryptomeria; species Cryptomeria japonica. Next base: position 652,407,701 of record NC_081410.1, read on the forward strand.
TTCTCCTTTCAGGGTGATAAATCCCCTGGTCCGGACGGCTTTCCCATGTTCTTCTTCCAAAACTTCTGGCACATAGTGGAGGCTGACATATGCAATGGTGTTAAGGAATTCTTTGGCTCTAGAAACTCCTAAAGGAGTTGAATGCTACCTTCATTGTCCTAATCCCAAAGATCCTTGGAGTTGATTCTCTTAACAAGTTTAGACCCATCAGCCTGTGTAACTCTTTCTACAAGATCTTAACTAAGGTTCTGACTTCTAGGTTATTGGAAATTCTTCCAAGGATTATATCTATCCAGCAGAATGGCTTTGTCCTCGGAAGATAGATTTTGGACTCCATCATTTCCGTTCATGAAAACATCCACTCCCTGAAAGTGGCGAATAACCAAGGATTCTTCTTAAAGTTAGACATGGCTAAAGCTTTTGATAGAGGGAATTGGCAATTTCTCCTTAGGATCATGAAAACGTTTGGTTTTGGGGACAAAGTTATTCAGCTCTGCAACTTATGGAAACCTCCTCCTCTGTTGTTATTGTCAATGGCTCCCCATCCAGTTTCTTCAAAAGCTCTAGAGGTCTCAGACAGGGGGACCCCATATCCCCTATCCTGTTCTCTATTCTTGTTGAATGCTTGGGAAGGTTCATCCTTAAAAATGTGGAAGATGGCAATATTAAGGGCCTGAAACCTTCTTCTTCCAATGTTGTCTGTTCTCATGAACAATTTGTTGATGACTCTATCACCATGGGGGAAGCCACCATCATGGAAGCTAAAAATATGAAGATTATTCTAAACACCTATGAATCTGCCTCTGGCCAAAAAATCAACTGGGATAAAAGCTCTCTTTTTTTCATCAATACCCCGGCTCAAAGGCAAATAAGGATTGGCAAGATTCTGGGCTGCAACATTGCTGAGTTTCCCTCTACCTATTTGGGGCTTCCTCTATGTCTCAAGCCTGAGGATTCCTTCTAGAACAAGATAATTGACAGAATCAACTTGAAACTTGCTAGCTGGAAAGGGGCTGTCCTAAGTCAAGTAGGAAAAATCACTCTGCTCAAAGCCACTCTCCAAAATCTTCCTGTGTATGCTCTTAGCTTGTTCAAAATCCCCTCAAAGTTTGCGGAAGCCATTGAAAAAATCCAAAAAAAGTTCCTTTGGTTGGGAGTGGAAGCTAAAAACAGAATCCCCCTTATTGCCTGGAATAAAATTTGCTCCCCTAAGGCCTCTGGTGGGTTGGGCTTAAGGAACATTGGTACTATAAATAAAGCTTTACTAGCCAAACAAATATGGAGATTCAAAGGGGAAGAAAGAGGATGGAACTCTATCTGGAAAAACAAATATCTCTATATGCAACCTTCTGAGGAAGAATTCTTTGACAACTCTTTTAATGTTGAAGGATCTGACATATGGAATGCTGTGCAATCAGCTAAAAGCTGGGCTGCTGCTGGCAGAACTTGGAACCTTGGAGAAGGGAGGAGAATAAGATTTTGGGAAGATAAATGGATCCTGGATAAACCTTTGGAGGAAATACCAATTATTAAAGATTGGATAGACCGATTCAAAAGTAGGTATGGAGAAATGGTAAGAGATTACTGGAGAAATGGGAAATGGATTGACTTTAGCCAGCAGTGTCCGGGACTCAAGTTCCTTCAAATAGCTCTCTCTCTGCCAAAATCCCTAGAGACAACAAAGATGATAGGTTGATATGGAGGGAAACTCTGGATGGGAAATACTTTGTTTCCTCTGCAGTGGCTATTCACAGTGCCTCGGTGGAAGAAATTCCCATCTAGGCTAAAGTCTGGAACAAGAAGTTAGTTCCTAAGGTCAATATCTTCTTCTGGATTTTCATCCAAAATAAGGTATTAACCCTCGACAATCTTCACAAAAGAGGTATTATTTTTCCTAAGAGGTGTTCTCTTTGCTGCAGGGAAGAAGAGACAGCTTGCCATATTCTCAATCAATGTACTTTTAGCCAGGATATCTGGAAAATCATCCTCTCTAGATGGAACTTGAGTTGGGTCTTCCCGAACTCTCTTGGTGACACCTGGCTTCAATGGCATTGCCCTAATTCTAATCCTAAAATTGTGGAGACCTGGAAACTTACTCTACCAATTGTTATTTGGAATATCTGGAAAGAGCGCAACAACAGGATTTTTAGGGATAAAAGGGCTTTTCCTGAAGTGGTTGCAAATAAAATCTTTAAGAGTATCTTTGAAAGCCTCTACTGCACTGATCAGGGACCTGCTGCTAAAGATGATTTTAAAGACCGGTGGAACCTTTCTACTACTACCACTAGCAAGGAGACTGGAAGAGAAGGGCTAGTCTAGTGTTTCCCCCCACAGGGATGGATTAAGGCTAACTTTGATAGGGCCTCTAAAGGGAATCCAGGTAAAGCTGGATATGGGGGCATTGTCAGGAATTTTGCTGGAAGTTGTCTCAAGGCGGTGGCTGGTCCTCTAGGGAATCAAACTAGCCATTTTGTTGAAGCCTCTGCAACCTTGAAGCCTCTGCAACCTTGAATACCTTAATTATTGCCAAAAGTCTAAATTATGATAAAATATGGCTTGAGGGAGATTCACTCAATATCATAAAGTGCCTAAAGGGGGAATCGGAGCCTTCCTGGTCTATTGAAAATATCATCATGAAAGCTAGGGAGATCATTGCCAGTTTCAAAGAAATCTTTATTCAACATGCCTTCAGAGAGCAAAACAGCATGGCAGATTGCTTAGCAAACACTGGAGTTAACTCTGACTCCCAAATGATTTGGCATGAGGAGGATCTCAATTTAAATATCAAAGAGTTCATTAGAAAGGATTGTTATACGGGGAGAGATGGACAATTTAATCATGACAAGTAAAAAAGCATCATTTATGCCTTGCTGGAAAGGCCATCATTACATGGCGCCGCGATAGATCCTCTATTATTTCTAATAAAGTGTCGCACGCTTTGTGGGTTACCCAGCTCGAAAACTCTAGCAACATCGGAAAAGAAGGTGATAACTTGTAGAGAAACAGAGCAAACAACCCATATCTGAAGATGGGAGGAGACCTAAGGAGGGAAGAACCAGACAATACGTCGACCTGGAAAGCGATGCCTAAAGTATGGGTGAAATTGGAGAAGAGCTCTCTTACCAGCATCATGGAGAAACTTGAGGACTATGACAAAGGTAGGGTTAGCTTAGCCATTTCCAAGATTTCTGAAAACTGGTCTAATGGCTCTTTTAAACTTTATGGTGTTAAGTTTAAGTTGGACACTGGGCTCATTTTCACTGTGACCAGAATGCCCCACTCTGGGCTTAATTTCTTTCGAGACCTCAAGGTCTCCAACAACGCGGTTAACCTTTTCCCACGAAAAGAGAAAGAGAGAGCTATAATTGGCAAGGCTACTGGGGGCTACTACGAAGTTGCAAACATCAAGAAGTTGTGGGGCTGGGTTCCGAATGCAATTATGGAGTACATCACGGTTGAAGGCCATTTTTCCAGGGCCCACACCTACCACTTCGTGCTCTTAAACCATTTTAGACATGACAAAAAGGTGTCCCTGCCATACTACCTCCTTCGGTCCCTCTCCAAGTCCCTCAACAAACACAAGACTAACCCTTCCAGCCTGATACTCCACTGTGGGCTTCTACTACTCATTTATGAGCATTGCAAAACCCTCGCCCTGCTGGAGAATAAGAGGATTTCTGCTTCGCTGGGCAAGAGAAAGATGGAAGAGGGAGAAACTAGCAAGGAGAAGGCATCCTCTAGCAAAAAAAGGAAAAGCGTACCTGGGTTGGAAACAGAGGACATTGTCAAGGAAAGTAGTGGTATGGAGACAAACGACTCCAACGGTGAAGATAGCTGGAAAGACGAGGAGCTGGGCAATGAGGAAGAAAGAAGCAATAATGAGCCTGGTCAAGAAAGCCCTACCCTCAGCGAACACCCTGGTAAGGACAACAGCCATCTGATGGAAGAAGAGGAACCCAAGGATAACGAGGAAACCAAAGGGAACTCTGAGAAGGAAATGAACAAAGACTCTAAGAAGGACTTGACTGAGGATAGGGATAGCGAGGTCAAGGAAAATGCCAGTAAAGGGCTTATCCTGGATAACCTCAAGAAGCTCTCTGAGGCCATAATGGATTTTGATAGATGGACCTACGAGACCCTGAAAAACCTAGACAAGAAAGGGATTAAAATGGATGAAAAGAGGGAGGATGAAAACAAAGAGCAGATTAATTGGAAGCAGGAAATGGAGAATAAGGTAAAATCATTGGAAGAGGGAAAAGAAGCGATGCAAAATCTGATGGGAGTTATCCAAAGTATCCTCTCTGCTGTCATCAAAAACTTGGAGGACATCGCCAAGGTTGTTGATCACACCTGCACTCCTAAACCGGTCGTGGATCTTGACTTGGAAGAAGAGACCATCCAAACTGGAAGTGGTAATGCTAATCCGGTGGGTGGTACTGCGAAGAGAACCAGGGCCAGTATCAAGAAAGTTATGGCTGCCTCAGCAAAGGATCCCCCCAACTTCAAAGACAACATCAAAGAGTTGTATGATATCAGCAACACCCTGGCTAAAGCCCTGGAAAAAATCTGAATGTTGGAAGGCCTGCTAGCTTTTTGGGGCTTTTTTGGATTTTCTTTGGTTTTCGCTGATTTTTTTGTGGTTTCTGTTCTTTTCTGTCTCTCGTAGCTTTGTTGTTTAAGTTCTGCTTGTAAAGGGTTTTGGGGTCCCTTCAAAACCTGCTTTTTCCTTAATCAAAAACATATTTAGTTTACTATTAAAATAACAATTTATAAATTACAAAACACTAAATATACATATTTTGTAATATTATAAAAGAATTTAAAAATACAGATTATTAATATTTTTTTAATAAATAAAAAAACTAATATACTTAATCATTTATATAATTTATTTTTTATATTTAAATAATATCAAAATTATATATTTTTTAATTTTATATAATTTATATTTAATAATAAACCTTCATAAATTCTTTATACTCTTGTCTTTCTTCCCATATTGTAAAAATGTTTATTACTTCAAAATCTTCATAAATTTTTAATTATAATCTAAAACCTATACACCCTATCAATCTTATCTATACTTGTTTATTACTAGCAATTGCAACTTGGTATGCAATGAGTACACCGAAAAGGTGTGGAAGGTCAATCAGAGAAAATGTTGGTCTATTTTTTGCATCCATATGTGAAATAGATGAGGTCAATTAATAGGCCATTATCAAATTATGATGTTTGTGCAACAAAATTCTCAATGGAGAATTGGTAGCTTCAAATCAATTATGAATCCACTTGTATTGATCCAAACAAGATTAAAATAAAACCTCTAAATGAGGAAGATAATAAGGCTTCATTGCCAATAGGCTCATGCTATTTTCGCAATAGGGAGATATGGAGAAATAGGGAGACATGGAGAGAGAGAGAGTGGGGGAGGGAGGCGGGGGGGGGGGGGGGGGGGGGGAGGTGTCAAATCTTTTTATGACATGCAAGATTATAGTACGTTGTCTTGATAATTTGTACAACTATGAATTTACTCTATGAAAGTGACCATTCTAGGAGAGTTTGGTTCAAAGTACAAAGATAACAATTAAACAATTTAATTCAATTCATTATCAACAAGCTCATTTTCCCAATTTAGAAATCACTTTTACATGTCAAAACATTTTTTGTAATAGACAAGATCAATCTCACAAAGCACATTTAAAAAATAAAACTTTACATTACATCAAATTTTTTCTTCAACATGAAACCTAAAACTTCACCAAAAATAATATATATTCTATTTACAAACATTTAACTTGTTTAATAAGTAATTAGAAAATTCTCTTCATATTAATTATAAAATCTATTGAGGAGAACAATATATTTCTCCTAAATTTCTCATAAATAATCAACACAAATGTCCCATTTTCATTAAGCTTCATTATAATAATGATAAATATAATAATTAAACATATTGTTATTTTATCTATGTATTAAACATTAATCTAAAACATTTAAATATTTTCTTGATAATCGATCTTATATATTTTTAGTTTCTCTCTCTTTGCATCTCTCTCTATATATAGAATTGTTGAGCGAAAAATATTCACAACTAAAAACTATCTTAAATATTTGAGTTGAAATTTACAACTTTAAAAGTATTAAGTATGATCCTATATGTGGTGGGTTGTTTCTATAAGACTAGATTAGGAGTTGCGAGATAAATGGAATCCCCACATAATTAAGCTTTTAGATGGTGATGGGGAAGACATTTTTGAGAGGAAAAGGGATTGGCGTAACACACTTTTAGCCAATTTATCAACCAATTTCCGGTCACATTCCATTTATTATATCATCTTCAAACTCTAGGTTTTTATTTGTTGTGATTAATAGAATATTTACAACATCAATAATCAACATACTATATGTACCAAGAGAACAAAAATGTATATTAATGATTTAATCATATATTTTCAAATTTTTAGGGCATTTGATGCTCTTAAAACCATGACTTATTTGCAAAGATATGTGTACTCATCAATGTAATAAGAAGTAGAAAATTTCATTAGAGGATCTAAAATTTTGTGATGGAAGCAAAGCCCAAGATTAGGAAAGAAAGATTATACATGCTTCTTCAAGTGCTTACTGGACTCTATAATGAATTTCAATGGATTTTAAAAGAGCTTTTAAAAATATTGTATTTTATTTGAATAGTTTATTGTCTCATTTCTCTAATTAATACAAGTGTTATAAAAAATAATAGATATATTCAATGCATTCTAAACAATAAAATATGTTTCATTTTTTTAAAATACATAATATATCGTAAAATGGCCTTGATGAAATATCTTAATGAAGATCCATGTTTAAAAAAGATTTTTATAAAAAGAATTCCTAACTCAAATTATACTATTGAAAATTCATTATTATATATATATATATATATATATATATATATAATTAAAAAAATAAAAAAATAATTGAATAAAACTTGCACTTAAAAAGTCATAATTCATTATTTGCATTATCTTGAAATTCTAGAGGGATTATTAAACTCTCTTGACTTAAGCATTAAGAAAGAGATTGAAGGCGTCATTTCTTAACTGTTAGCACATCATTTTAAACCACATGTAGCTTCACCTGCCATTTACTGGTTTGGTTGACCAGCCTTCTATAAGATGCCCTTTGTATATGCATTTTTGTTAAACATTTTCTACAAATGTTTGAAAATTTAGTATTACATTTGTCTTTAAAATCAGCTCTTCCTTCTACACGTGGCTGCATAAATCTACAGCCAACAACATTTTATATCTTATAACATTCTAATATAGATTTCTCTTTTTAGACTGCATGTTGTGTGTTTTTTTCTTCTCTATGCAGGTTGTATGTTGAGGAGGCTCTTCTACACTGTTGTATTAATCTACAAGTTTCCAACGTTATTTTTCTTCCTTTAGAAACTATTATTCTGCCAGACTGCTGAGCAATGTTTCTTATATGTTTATTTGATTGGATGTATATCATAATATAATGCAACTTCATGTTTCAGAAACCTTATATTGATCTCCTAATATCATAATATGTTTATTTGATTGTGATGATCTCTTTCCACAACTCCATGTTTCAGAAACCTTATATTGATCTTTGATGCAATTCAAATGTCGTCATACAACTATGCACAAGTCTTTCATAATCATTGCCAATGTAAATAGTGTCCATGCATTCTCTCATTCTTATCTTCCTTTCAGTGCAGTCTTAAACCACATACACTAAGCAACATATTAGACTTAGAGAATGCCAATCAACTCTGAGTGTTTAACACTTTTTAGTCTAGAAGTTAAACCTTGGTGTGTGTGATTTAAGTCTTTCGTCATTATACTTTGTTCCTACTATGATTAATGGATTCTAGAGACCATCCCTCGAGGTCCCTTAGATCTGTGTTAACTTTATTTCACGTGAAACCTCTCCATGAATTTATTTTTCTTCTGTACCCAATAATAAACATTTAATAATCAACTAAATGTCCACTAACATAGCTAAATTTTACCTCTCTTTTATTTGAAACTCTCACACCTATTTGTAACTAAGATCTTCAAGAAGATTCCCTCTTAATTAATGTACTCAAAATTGACCATTAAATACATTTTGAATATTGATAAAAAAAAAATGGAATTAATTGATATCAATTTAATATAATTATTAATTAAAATGATTATGGTAAAATTATATATATTTTTCAAATTATATTGTAGAAATTTAATAGTTGATATAAAAAAGAAAGAGATGGGTATGGAGATTACATGACATACTTCCCCACTAAAAACACACATCATTTTGATGCATTACGAAAATATATACTTGCTATTTTTCCAAACACAAGCATAACAAGTTCATACTTAATATGGTTCGTATTTCAATCAATTAAAATGCAATCTAATCTTTACTTTTAAAAACTTAAGATAATGCAAGAACACCCATTTACGATAATAATCATGTAATAGTTCCTAAGTGTATGTGCCTATATTCCATCACTACCCTCTAGTTTCACAAAGCTGGACTACTTCTCTCTAATGATATTCTCTTCCTTGTGATGGTGTTGACCTGTATACCACACTCATAGAAATAAGATAAATCATTAATGCATGTTAGTTCCCATTAATCAAAATCAAAATCACACATTCCTCAAAATATTTCTCCTTGCCCAAATAAGGTTTACTTACCTCGATGCTTAAATGTTATACCTTCAAATTCACAAATAAGCAAAAACAATTGTTGCACATTTTCTACAGATTTTATTTCATGTGCGAGGAATCATTATACTAGATGATCATAACAATATCATGTCTTGAAATGTGCATAGCTTCATCCTAACATATTTGAACACATTACTTTGTTATCATCTATTAGTAAAGATGCATCCTTTCATTAAAGAAACTTTTAAACTACAACCTATCTTTAAAATTTGAAATCACTATGTCGTTTATCCAAGCAATTCATCATGTTGATCCATTTATTTTCATTCATCTTCATATATTTGATTAGATAAGAATAAATTTACCACACACAATCTCACATAGAGATTAAGTTATTTATCATACATACATGTGCTTACCATACTATTGTAGACCGATGATTTGACCAAGTTGCCTGGTATTTGTCATCAACATTCCTGACATGTCGTTATATACACGCATGCACTCTTTTTAGATCATTTATCGATATTAATACCTCATGGAAATATCATTTTGATGTTAAATATTTTAAAGTAAGAGTGATCATATAAGGGAGCTACAATCATTCAACTATGACTAGATTTAAGCTAGATCACAACTTGATCATATATAAAGAATAACAAATAAATTATTCATACACACCTTTTCACATGTTATAGTAATGGTATGTTCATATATCATCTATGCATACTTATGAAAAACCTAAAAGGTTAGTGGATCCACATAACTAATCATGTGACCTAGGTATTACATGTACAACTCGTCACAACATGCAAATAGCATAGATCTACACTATTGAAATTCTATTCATGCAATGACTCCCATTTGATCAAGAAACAACAATATTTTGAAGTCAAATTGCAAACATATTGCATTCATTATAAACCATGTAAGACATTCACAACATCTCACAACTATAACTCGTGTCTAAGCAATGCATCAAAAATTCAAATATTCACATCAAAATTCATGTCACTCAACACAAAACATTTCACAAGAGTAAAGAATTAGTTCAATCATGATATTAATACAATTATGAGATTGGTTTGTTCTATTCCATCTACTCCCTTGCACATTTTATCAGCGTTCGTCGTGAACATGATGGAGGACACCAATAATACATCACATGCCAACAACATAAATGACATAGTCTAGCCACCACAAAAATGATAAGGACAACTAAGATGGGACATCATACATTTTCAACTTAAGTCAAATAAATATGCACAAAATAATAAGTGTCCAACAGTCACAAAATAGATAATTGAGAAGCATTGGTGACTAGATTTCTACAAGAAAAATTAAAATTTCAAAACTACTCCTTGCAACAATTAAAAATTTATTGATAACTAGAACAAATTCTCAATTTTGAAAAACATTTTCACATAAAATAATTGAGTAACACTACTCACATTGTAGGAGTAAACAGTTGCATGTGTGATGCTAAAAATGTGGTATATAGAAAGCATACACATATAATGAGAATAGAATGTAATTGAAAAGCTTAATTAAAAACTAGATTAGAAATGCAAACCATAAGCCTTCCTTGAAATGTCCCATTTTTCTCTATTCTTGAAGACTTTGAAGGTGTTGGATTGATGGGCTCTCAACGGAGCAATGACCTCCAAAGTGGCAACTCAAGAGTTGAGTAGCTATTTGATCATGATTGACTATGGAGATGATATGAAATGCATGATTTAAGAAACTAGATTAACATGCTATGATTAATCCAAAAGCTAATTGCTAGATAATTGAAATGAAAATTGCCTATAGTAATGATGCTAAAGCTATGAATGCAAGGGATCCTCATTGCTCCAAAATGGGGGATATTTATAGGAATTCCAAGGCCAAAGATGAGGTGGCCCAGATCTGATATGAAGATATCAAGGGCCAAGATTGAGGAAGTTGGAGAAGAGGTTGGAGGAAGGGACACTTGTCATCTATGTGGTGACAAGTGTTAAGGAGCCTTGCTCATGAGAGGGCAAGTGTCTATGGGAGGAGACATGTGGCAAAAGTTCCATGTGTCTCAAGGAGAGATTATCCACACCATGGGAGGTTAGGATAAGGAGGTTAGAATGTGCAAGATAGGATAGGGTTAGTTAAACCCAGGGTTAGGTGGAATGGGTTAGGTTAGGGGATGGTTAGGTTAGGTGGTTAAAAGTTAGGAGCCATGTGTTCATTTGAATTTAGAAATTCAAATAATTGGAAAATGATAATTAATCTCAACAAACTTGACTTTGTTAATCTTAATTAGGGATTAGAAGAATTGATTTATATGGGGGGACATTAATTAATTTAGAATTAATTAATCAAAGGGGGATATTAAATGAACTATATAAATAAATCATGTAGATTTATTTACTAGTAGATGAATAGAGAAATTAATTAAATTGCTTGTGAATTCAATTAATTGGGAAGGGGAATTAATCAAATAACTATGTATTTAATCAACTATCTTCAGACCATTTTTAGGTGTATACAGCATGACACCTTAGGGATACCACATCTAAGATGTGTTAGAGAACATGCTCAAACACACCACAAACACAAGTCTTAAAGATTTCAATACTACACAAAGACAAACATCATGATGGAAGAGAAAACTAACTCCTGCTTTCAAACCTCAAACTCTAACCAAACACTTAATAATTGCAAGACTTTGTGCAAACAACTCAACATAATAAATTGCAGCAATGAAGTTCAATTACATTCCCTTTATATCTAAAAAATTAAATTAATAAAAATGGCTTCACAACAGTATCATATCCAATATTAAATTTTACTTTCTAACCCTTTGTTCTAGGCCACAATTCACACTCCATGTAGCCTCTACGTATGATGTTGCATAGCCACACACCTTGTACCTGCTTCTTCCCTACCTTTGATTCCATTTGTAGTGGTATTTATATGTACGTATTGTCATTACTCCCACCATTCATTTGCAATTTTTTATCTTCTCTGGTACTATACACATCCTTCACAACCTTCACTTTATCTTCTCTTTGCCGACATTATCATGCATGCGACTTGCTAAGCTCTTTTTCAAGAAAAACTAATGCAATTTGAATCATATTCCTTTTCTCAAATGATCTATTACAAAATCCACATTCTTTCTTGTATTGATCACACATGCAAAATGCATCCCTACAAGGGTTAATACAAGGAATCAATAAAAACACCTTAAATCACATATTAGGCAAGAAAATAGACATCAACCTTTACTTCAAATGCATGACTCAAATAATGTAGTTCACTTTTTTTCAATTTGAAGCTATGGGTATACAATTTCAAGCAACCATTGTATAGTCACACTAATCCATAGAGTGCACAAGCATAATCAAAACCATTTAAAAGTCACTGCATTTGATAAGTTATGAAACATCAAGGATTCCATTCAAATATAGATGCACTTCTTGCAATCCAACTTTCATCAACATGTCTAACAAAAGGGAAACTAGGAAGTCACACATACGCACTTATACATAAAAAGTATCAACAAGAACTTATACACCAAAAGTATTTCTCTTAGAGTGACTAGTTTTACTTCTAAAGACTCTTAAGAAACAAACATATTCCCTTTGTAGGGAGACTCTTCCTTTCAAACCACACACATTGGAAGCCACTCAAATGACTTGAATCAAATTATAAACAACAAGGTAATTTCAATAGGAAACTCGAATCTTATATTTTATTGATAATCCTAAAAAAGAAATTACAACCAAACAATATTTTCAGCGTTATAGGCACATATGATAAAATGAAATTTGATATAAATCAACAAATATCTGATGTAAAATAAATAAAAAATAAGAAAGAGGAAACTACAAGGGAATCATCCCAACACTTGAGCTATAGTTGCACTTCAAATTTGTCCTTCAACTTGCAAAACTCAACCTGCGACTATGAAACTCAAATCTCCAACTCAACCCCTCAATATACAGACTCGTGAGGACTCAAAATACAACCATAAAACATTACGATGGGTCAAAACAAGGCTCAAAATAACCATGGTAAAAATCTATATGACCCCAACTTAGTGGACAAACTCTAAACATAGTAAATTTCTTCACATGGCCTCCACATGGCCACCACTTTCTTATCCAATCAAGTAGTTGTCATAAAGATGCTCAGTAACTCCTCTGAACCCCAAAAATAGCACATACAAACAAATTCAATCTTCGGTTCCCCAATTTGGGAAGCACGAAAGTGACATGTGTCAACATGCATAGGCATGCATGACAAAAGTCACTAACTTCAAAAATGGATGCCTAAGTTTGGTATTCTTCCAAGATGCTCTTTCAACCACCGGTAACAAGTGTTCACAAATTACTTCCACCTTCCACAAACTAGATGCATTGGTCAAGGATTCCTTCATTATACCTTGTAGCCTCCATTGACATGTGTCCAACTCCCCTATATGATGCTACCTTGAGGACTTGGCCAAATATATAATAAATATTTAGGCCCCAAATACATTAAATTTATTTATTAAAACATTATTCTGGACATTGCACAAAAATTAAATAAAACATTTTTCCTTACATTTTCAGATGCTCCTACATCATACACCCTAGATAAGATTTTTTTTGTGAATATGGGTTAACAAAATTGAGTTGAGTGGTAAAGCCACCCTTTTAGATTGTGGACAACCTAAGAAAACTCCATCAATGAAACCTAAACCTTTGATAATTTCTTATTTCTCCTCTTCTAGCACCTAGTTGGAACAAGCATTGTTCTCAGACAACTTAGCTCTACTCTCAACCTCCTAAATATGGAATCGATTCCACCATAAATCAACCACCTCCTCTAAGTGTATCTCACATTCTATTCTACTCTTGTGGGATTCAAACCACCATAGTTTAGCCACCTCCACCAAAATTCATATGCATGAAACTTTGCAACACCATACAAATCCTCTGCATACCACACATCACTAGCAAAATCCTTATAAACCAACTCATCCATGATATAAAAATCATCATAATTCTCAAATTTAATAAAATATGGTTTACTATTCTCTTATGTTGCAATATCATCATACTCACATCCTTGTTTAGAATAATATTAATAATAATATAATTTTACTTTAGTTCCATTCATTGTTGCAACTTTAATTTTGTCTTCAACATGATATGTCGCTATTTTTATGCCTTCGGAAAGACATATTGTTGTTGCAAACTATAGAGGTGAAAAATTAGGGTTCCCATAATTAGATATATGAAAACCACTAATTTTTACTTAGGGACCAATATATTGAAAGAGGGGTAAACCCAATAGATAACCATACACCAACAAGGATAAGGTCGAGAATTCTATTGGATTTACTGGTATTAGATTGAATACCCTGTTTTAAGTTGCGTTGTGGAAATGTTGAAATTAGGGTAAATGTGTTGGAATTAAAGTAATTATGTGTGAACAACAAGCTACAATCGTCAAATTGAGCCACAAGCCTAGATCTGAGCAATATAAGTCTCAGAAGGAGCTCTTGAAATGTCAAGATTGGTATACCTGTTGCACTGGTCCTACTCTTTGTCATCCAAAGGGGAATCTATTTGTTTCTATAAATAAAGCTTATCATGAATATCACAGCTTCGTACCTACTTCCTACACACAAATAAGGGGGAAATATGTTGGGAATAGGAGTTTGCCTAAGTCAAACCCTGATTTAGGAATTAACCTTGAATGAAATATTTCAAATATTGAAATAAACAATGGAAAGATATACCTTAGATCTGCAATGATTGATAATGATGCTTTGCTTCTTGAATATAATTACATATGTTGTATGAAATGGCATGAAAATGACAAAACCCTAATCACACACACATGCTTGCATATGAATGATGTAATTTTACTCCACAATGATTGAATGAAGGAAAATGTAGCCTTGAAGATCTCTGGAAATGATTGATGATGAATGCTTCAATGGTTGAATGCTTTAGGTCGAATGTTTGAATGGATAGATGAAATTAGGTTGATCAAATGTCTTTATAGAGGGGATCCTAGGTCAATTTACTGATTAGGTCGACCTCCAACGGTCATATAGAGCCACCAATTTCATTTCTTGTTAGAGATATAGGTATCTTCTCTCACTTGAAAATTGGGTCCCATTGAGGGGGACCATGGTGCTAGTGCTTTGATCCCCCTCAATTAGGGACCAAAATTAAGGCCTAGAGAGGAGGACACCTCTACAGAGGATCATTTGGTAGGTGCATATGGCATAAAAACTGGAGTTAAGGAACTTAATAGACCCAGATAGGAGATGAGGGGGAGATGTGCTAAAGTAGGGGCACAAACATGAGTTCTAAATTGCCTCGGTGACAATTTACGATGCTACACAAACTAGTCTTCCACATTGAAAATAGTTTTAGAATAAAAATATTGAGATTCATCATCCACATTCTATAACAAATAATCAAGCTCTCTAACTAGGGAATATTCATTTAGACTACTTTCAAACAAAGATTCATTGAAAAAATCATCTTTTACTTCACATCATGTTCCTCTATTCTAACCTTCTCAAAATAATTTATTGTTGCAACAACTTTCTGCATTTTTACATTTTTATCCTCATCAAAGAAAACATTAAAATTTAATTTTAAATCATTACCTTTTGTTGCAAATTTTTATTCACTTGCAATCAGTTTATCCCATTCTTCTTCAGTGTGAACTAGTAAATTATCCTTTTCACTCTCACATGTGTCCTCTAAAGGACTCTCTTTTGCTATTTCAATCTTTGTAATCTCATTCTCTATGTATTTCAATAAACATTCCTCAGCTTTAGGTTCGTCAACCTCTTCATATTCATCCTTTTCCTCTTCCTCAGTGTCACATGCATGACACTCTGTTGCTTCTTATTTCTAATTTGTAATAAAAAAATCATTAGTTAAATAACCAAAATTATAATTACCTCTTCTCTCTTGTGCTTTTATTCTTTCCAACTATGTTACTATTTCATTTACTTGTTGCAACTCTATCATTCCAACTCTTATTTCTTCTTGCTCCCTCTATCTCTAATTTTCCAAATTCTCTCTTTGATTTTATCAAGTCTAGGAATCCTAATAAACCACCAATGACTAAAATACTTTTCCTCTTTCTCTTTTCCATACTCAAGGCCTCACAAAGTTTCAACACAAATCCTCTTATCAACACTTTTTGGTTCTGTTGCAAACTACCTCACATTTGATGATATGTTTACAAACTTAGGAACCTTTGCTCAACAAATCTTCTACGTAGCTCCTCTTATAAGATACACATACATATGTGAAAAACTTACACGCACTCCACCCCAATTCCTAGTAAAAACTACCTCCTCTGGCACTCTACCTACAAACTCGGGATCACTAGCTCGAATACCACTAATGTAGGGAAACTCTCCCTCTCAAACCATGCACATTGCAAGTCACTCAAATGACTTGAATTAAATATGAAATAACTTTAAAACAAAAAGGCAATTTCAATAGGAAACTTGAATCTTGTGTTCTATTGATAATTCTAAAACAAAATTACAACCAAGTTACTCTGAAATTGCATTGTTTTTAGTCTTAAAGGCACATACAATAATCCAAAGTTTGATATAAATCAACAAATAAGTAAGAGGAAACTACAAGGAACCATCCCAACACTTGGGATGTAGGGAGACTCTCCTTCTCAAGCCACACATGTTTCAAACCACTCAAATGACTTGACTTAAATCTAAAATAAGTTAGAAACAACAAGGAAATTTCAATAGGAAACTTCAATCTTATGTTCTATTGATAATCCTAGCAAGAAATTGCAATGTTTTTAGCCTTATAAACACATACAATAATCTAGAGTCTGATATAAATCAATAAATATCTGATGTAAAATTAGCAAGTAAGCAAGTGGAAACTACAAGGGATTCATCCCATCGCTTGAGCTATAGTTTCACTTCAAATGTGTCATTCAGCCTATATAACAACCTACAACTATCAAACTTAAATATCCAGCTCAACCCCTCAATAAATAGATTCATGGGGGCTCGAAATACAACCATAAAATACAACCATGGGTGAAAACAAGGTTTTAAAAAAACCATTGCAAAAATTCATAGGACCACCCATTTTAGTGGACAACCTCTAAACAAAGTAAATTGCATCACATGACCTCCACATGGCCACCACTTTCTTATCCAATCAAGTGGTTATCATAAAGATGCTCTATAACTTCTCCAAACCCCAAAAATATAGCATGCAAAGACATACAATCTTGGATTCCCCAATTTGGGAATCATGCAAATGACATGTCACATGTATAGGCATGCATGACAATAGTCACTAACTTCAAAAATGAATGCCTAAGTAAATAGTATTCTTCCAAGATGCTCTTTCAACCACTAGTGATAAGCGTTCACAAATTACTTCAAACTTCCAAAGTGGGTGCATTGGTCAAGGATTCCTTCATTATACCTTGTTGCCTCCATCGACATGTGTCTCACTCCACAGTAAGATGTCACCTTAAGGACTTGGCCAAATATTTAATAAATATTTAGGCCCAAAAAACATTAAATTTATTTACTAAAGCGTTATTCCAAATTGTAATGGTGGAAAATTAGGGCTAGGGTTAAATTAAAATAATAAAACCACTAAATGTCCTAATTAACCAATTACATTAGGGAGGAGAGGAATCTAATAGATCTAGCCTTGATAGACCAAGATTCTGATTAGATTCCAACCTCATTTGATAGGGCTCTATCCTCCTTGAATTGAATTGAATTGAATTGTTGAAGTTTAGGGCAAGATACTAAACTTTTGAAGCAATTCAATAGAGTCAGCGAGCTATAGATAATGTACAGAACCACCAACCTTGATATGAGTAGACAAATATGTTTCAAATTTATTCCAAAAAGTTCGGCCTGGTTTTTTGGGACCATGTTGTATCAATTCGCCATGGTCCCCCGAATTTATCACCATTGAAATCTGAACCTGTTAATGTCTATGAATTCTGTATATCTTCATGAACGCATCTTTGTAACTATTTCTTGCACACAAAAAGAAAGAGGAATTTTTCAGAATAGGGTTTTACCTTAGGCCAAACCTTGGTTTTGGAATTAACCATGAGATTGAATTGAAAATGTAAAAGAAAGACTATAGTAAAATACTTTCCTTTTGAGGGAAGCCTCCATATAAATGAAACATTTATGATATTAGTGAAAAAAAAATTGTCTCCTCAAAGTAATTAAGGTTTCATGTAGGTTGTCTTCATAAAACATATAACATGAATGTCATCTCCAAAGCTTGAATTTTGACTTCACTTCTACTCCAATGCTTGATAGAAGACTGATTACTTGCTCACTTGAATTCGCTAGAGTATAATTGAGATCTTGAATTTTTGGATTAGGTTTAAAATGAGAGGGGTAGACCTTCTTTTATACTTGTTTGTCAAAAGTTAAATTAATTTTTTACAACAGGTCGACATGGGTCTAGATTTCTCGCTCATCAAAGGTGATAGTTAGAGGAGACCAATTTGGAGCCAGTTTAAGAGGCCCAAGGTGTATACGCCTTGGTCTTTATTTAGGACCAGGGCGTGGTATGTCCTAGTCCAGCAAATTAGAACTTTGAACCGGTGATTAAGTTGGAACATTGATGAAAATGTAAAATAAATGAGTGATGTGAGCAGAATTAGTGTTGCGATTAGGCCTTAGAGGATGAAATGCCAAAGTGAGGCTTAAGTAATGGAAAAATTGTGGGCGAGCATAATTTAGGAAACTACATTTAGCCACCACTTTAGCAGGAGTGTGAGACTAAGCATACTCATGGTAAAGTACAAAGGTCTACATTGAAAACTTTCATCGATATATCAAAGAGACAAGACACACTAAGCCCCCAAGGAATTAGGATCTTACTACTCCAACATCAAGATTAAATAGGAAAGAGTGAGAGAACATGACTACTAGCCCGGTAAGGTTTGCTTACTATGAGTCATGAAAAAGAAAAAGAAAATACCGAATTACTAAGAAAAAGGCTCAATTTCTAAAGTAACTCGAGTATGAAACATGTCATGGTGTGTGCATAAAGTGTAACATTGAGCAAAGTGTATGCCCCCATGTTAAAGTGATTGCATACGCCTTATCGGGAGCAATTTATTTAAGGTAGCATGCATCCGAGAGACAAGCACGTTACCACAATGAGATGCCCCCAATAAAGGACAAATCAAAGGATAATGGTCACAAAACATAAAAACACACAAGGGATCCACTAACTCTGGGGTCAGTATGCTCTTATAATATATAATGTATATTAAATAAATTTGTATTGAATTGACCTCATCCCCCAAAGGTAGTGGAACTTGTTGTCACGAAGAATTGCACCTGCAAACGCTAAGTGTAAAACATAGCAATCATGTGAAACATGGGAATACTTTCAGGCCTGTGGGTTGCCTATATTGAAAGTAGACCTTCAGAGACCAGGTCGGTTTCCTGTCTTGATGAATCTCCTACAACTTGCTTTTTCTGAGAAAAGGGTTAAAAGGCTTGCATGTGAAATAAAACCTATCCTAATGGAGGTGATACACCAAGATTATGGATTTTTTTAACTACTGCACTAAAACTATAACAGCTGCAATAAAGAATGAAAACGCTTCACAAATCAACTAGATCACCTAATTCATAAATATTTCATGAAAAGGTTCGAAGTTATCCAACTTCTACATGTAGGAAAAGTGATTTTTCACAACATGCAAGTAATTGGTAACTAGATATAAAACAACCCACAACTTGAATTCACTGTGAAATTATCCTACTTCTGCAAAGAAAAAGTGAGACAGAGAAAAGGATTGTAAAAATCACAATAACTCTATCAAATCGCTCACCTGACAATGAAAAAGTAAGAAATACTGATAAGGAAATAGCTCTATTGCAAAACTGAATAAAATATAACTCTATTACAATAACTGAAAAAACTACTAAGTGCTAAGATACAATGATTTTTGTTGTATGTGTAAGCAAAAAGAAAGAACCAGAGGGAAAAAAGGAGGAGAAAAGAATATATAGAAAATTCTCCTTCAAAAATCCTAAAATGAAAAAACTACATGATAAAAAGCCTTGGCAGATTTGCCAAAAATTACCTAAAAAACTCATGTGTAACCCTACCAAAAATAGCCTCTGCTGCCAAAAATAGGTCCCCCATTGATAGTGCATGAAAAAGACATCCCCTACCGAAAATAGAACTGCCACCTCTGCTCAAAATAGCTGATCTGAAAAAGCAAACTCCCTGTCCAAAAATCTGCATGATGTACGTTGCCAAATATAGCTGAAAAAAACAAACCCCTCCCTATCCAAACTGCAAGGTGCATGGTGCTAAATATAGTTGCATGGGAAAAGAAAGCCTCTCTCGGCATACATTGCATGGCAAGATGCTAAATATATCCTCAGATAAAAATATTCTCCCCCTATCACTGCATATCCTTTTTTTTCTTTTATCTTTTAAATAATTCTATCTTAACTCTTACTAAAACAAATAATTATATTGTTTTAATAAAAGCTAAAATAGAGTTATTATTTCCTTTATAGTTTAATATTTTGTTATTGAAATCCTTAAAAGAATAAAAATATATTAAATTATACACATTTGAGCTTTTATTATAATTTAATATATATTAATTAAGATTTTTTTAAAGAATTTATATCTTAATTAATATATTTTAAATTATAACTTACAATATAAGATCCATTATATTAGTGGGTTTTACATTTGAGGAACCCTAGGTTACAAGACATAAAGTCTCGACCCTGATTATCATTTACATGCAATGGTTTTATTTCTTTAAAAATAAATAAAAGAAAACCCTAATGTAGGGCATGCGGTAAAAGAAACTTCAAACCCTAATTTACTCTATCTTTTACATTTTGTTTTCCTCTGGGAAGAGCTCTGCTGCTATGCATGGTATTTTATGTTGGAGCTCGAAGTGGGTCTTGAAGGCTTGAACCGGAGCTTGAGGTATGATTTGGGCTTTGCATCCTAGTATGCATCTTTTCTTTATTCAGTCATGCCTCTATTAAACTCTGCTTTTTTGGCATACTTAACTTAGGGTTTTGCATGGAAATCATATTATACATGCCTTGATCGCATGCATTCAAGATGCAACTACTTTTATTATGTGTTTATTCTATGTGTGATGTCCATCATTATTCTCCACATAGTAAATGAGGAACAATGCATGACTTATGTCCTAATGAATTTCCTTTCAAGGCGACTGTGAAGACTTGGGCTTTGAATCACTACTCAATCTTATTAATTTTACCGTATTTGATCAATTTATGTGACTATATTTATGATTTCAACTTATGAATAGAAAATTATCACTGATATACTGCCACTTGAACTGTCTCTGTGATTATATTTACTGTATGTGTTTCTTGTTAGGGCCCATTTAGGGCAGGGTCTACTGGCAAGTAACAACAATATACATGGTTCTTTGTTTGAATGGGACTACTCTTTATTGTTCATTCACTATATCCATAACTCAAAGCACAAAAGACTGTCTTCATGTTTTTTATTCTCCTAACTGTCATGACCTCATGTGATCAAAACCTTGCTAATCATTGTTGTGTTCTTTTTGATGGAGTGACTGATTCAAATTATCCTTGGTGTCTTGAAACTGTATGTTTGATGGTTAGTCTCTTGATGAGAGTATTCATACTCTTTTAAATGTACTTTTCATAATCTCATGTTTGTCATTGTGCTTTTTTAACTTTAGGATTCATGAAAACCCATTGACTGCTCTTATGCTCATGTCTAGAAAACTCTTTATGACTGCATTCATCCCTCTTGTATTCTTTGTTTCTAATAATGACTATCCCCTGACCTTTGAATAGGTTTATTTTGCATAATATTGGGAGTTTGTTTTAGTCTATGACAAAAAGATGTAATGGAAATTTAATCGTCATGTGCTATGATATATGTTCATCTCTTTGCATATATTGAAGATCACTGGTTTCATAGCTCTAGCCCTTTGTAGTGAATGAATACTTGGTTGTTGTTGATGGCTCTTTGTAGAAGATCTAATATATATATGCTACTCTTTCACACTGTTGGCATTATAATAGACAAGAAGAAGGTTGGCATTCCAATTACAATGAGAGATTGTTGGCATTTCAATAAGGATATTGAGAAGGTTGTTGATGACTATGGATATAACTAATTAAGGATGATTACTGTCTTTATTTTGTCAGTGATGTCAAGATATTGATTTTCTAATTCAGTATGATGTTGCCATATCTTAAGAAGTATGATTTGATGAGTATAAAGATGTCGATAAAAGACACAGAAAGAATATGATGAATAAGGGGATAAATTATTCAATGGGCAACTATTACCGAGTTAGACAATGATGAGATCATGATGTTTAGATTGTTTTGATATCCTACATATGCTATTGTTTGAAAGGTTAATACTATACTATGTTACCGAGCAAAGAACCTAGTCGGTAAACCCTAAGGAACCTAGTCGGTAAACCCTAAGGTTATCGCTATCGGTTAATGAAGGCAGAATGTCTACCGAGTGAAGTTTAGTATTTACTGAGTTACAACTGAGCTATAACAGAATGCATTAAATGTCTACATGTGATATTTAATGAAGGAAGCTAATGAGCTGGAGCGGATTAAATGATTGGTAAGTCGTGTATGAAGATTGTTAAAGAATCTATGGTAAAGAAAGATCAGCAGGAAGATCTACAGCTCAAATTGAACCGCAATACCCTAACACAAGTTCCAAGGTGAGAATGCAAGTTCCAAGGTGGGGTAAAACATTTTCAAATCAAAGGATACATTGAACCTGGACAATATTGAAGATCTGATGGCTATGATTGATCATGGGAAATGTGATCAAGGAGATTAAGCGGTTGGAAGATTGTTGATAAACAATGTATGCGGGCAAGTGTATGCAAAGGGATGCTACATAGTGATTACCGAGCACAAAAGCTTGAAGACCTGTTTTGATAACAGAGTATAGAGCCCAGCAGAGGGACAAGATAAGTCCTATGAATTGATTGTATTGAGCAAATAAGAATCTTCTTCAGCATTTTTAGATGTGAAGTTGCAGACATATTTTTATTACTGTTATTTTGAGAAGTAGCAGAAAATCTCTTAACCGAGTGGACTTAACAGTCTTATTTGTAAAATCCTCTAGCAAGGTGACATTCTTATTGAGTGTTTGAAATCCTTTAACAAGGTCACTTCCAACAAGGTGAAGATCCTAACAGATCTGAGGGAAATCCCTTAACCGGGTCACATCTAGCAATGTGTTTGTAATCTTTAACAGGATTTGCTTTTAACCGAGCATACTCTAGAAGAGTATATTTCTTAGTGGGTCCAAAATCCCACAATGGTTTTTCCCTATTTGGGTTTCCACGTTAAATCTGGTGTTATATGTTTGTGATCTTATCTATTTATGGGTCTGCATGCATTACTATTTTTCTGATAAGGTTACTGAGGTTGAATCTGTTGTTTTTATTGAAGATTAAGTTTGAATGATTCACACCCCCCCCCTCTCTCATATTGTTAGCTTGGCATCTGTACTAATCATATTTAGTATCAGAACTATCACACACTTCTAACTTCATGCTTCCATTATGACCTAAATTTGCCTTGAAATTTTCATGATGGCATTGCAATAAAGAGGGTATGTTGGGACTATGCATTCTATTTACAGTCATATGACTATTGTCTGTGATTAATGGCTGCAATCTCTTACATACGACTGTCATGAAGGATCTTTATAAGTGCATATATTATAAGTTACTTCTCAGATTTAGGGGCTACCAAATAAGGGTTGAGTGGCTATCTTTTGGAATTCCATGAACCTGTCAAGGGCTGCACTTTCATACAAATCTTATTGTGACTTTGGGCTTTGATATGTCAATAACATACTTGAAAACTATGTTTGATTTCTTATGGCCATTGTGCATTTGAACTTGAGTTGTCATTATTTTGATGTCTTCTCTCTATGCTAACATAGTATTCTTTCTCTGTCTTTCTTATTAAGCATAATATTCTCATAGACTTCCATTTTGACAGTGACTACTACTCTGTATCTTTGATCTATTCTAAGCACTATCATTTGTTGGAAATTACTACTACTAAAAGCTCATGATGGACTGTGGCTATGAAAATCACAGTGAATATTGGAGTAAGAAAGAATCTTGGTTTGTTATCACCATCTGGCTTTATACTTGCATGACTAAGATTGGATGCCTTTATTGCTTTATATTATCATGTTGATTGGACTATTATTATGACTTCATTGTCTTAACAGTGAATCCTTCATCCTCCTATGAGTTGACATTGTTAATTTCTCAAGTATTATGATGGAGAATGGGTCTTTTTTTGTATGATATGAGTTTCTATGTTGTAATACATTGCTATATTATGAATGATGCTTAAAGGGTTATCATAAGATGTAGCAGGCACAATATTTTATTTTCCTTTAAGGGTGAAGCTCTGCATATACTGAAGCTATCCATGTTTAGCACTTGTATAGAGCTGCCAATGCTTTGTACTATATGCCATGATCATGGATATGGCAATGACTATCACTTCTTCTATCAAAGATTCACTTTTTGAAGATGATTGTTTATTAAAAGAAAAACACACTTAGGAGAGGAATATTATGTCATTGTTTCTTTTGGTTCTTCCACTATGTATGATATTGTTCTATTGTATAGAAGGTACAATGCCAAAAGAGATAGAAGAGGTGGTAACCCTATCAAGACAGTCCTTTATAGTTTCCTTATCATTTGAACTTATGGCTACAACTTTGACTAACTTTCTTTCCTGTGACCATGTGAAATGTTGGTCTGTCATAACTGTGATGAGATCCTTTGTTGATAATATCATTATCTTTTTGGAGATTTAACAGTGTAATCATTGTCATTATTAATGCTTACTAATCTTGAAGTACTCATTGGAAAGGGATATGTCTATCTTGTATCTCTTTACTATTTTTCATATGATTGCCTATGATTATCTTTTCTCTTTATTGATTCCACTGTATTAACTTTTCAACTTCTCGTAGAGGACTGCATAAATACAGTGACTTCCATAATATATGGTTGTGATGTATGGGCTGCTCTTATCTCTTGAAGTCTATCATACAATGCTTTTTTAGACTAGAACTTGAACTAATTTTTCATTTACTATCCATCAATACTCATGTGATGGTATGTGCATAGTCTATCATTAATGCTCAAAAGAAATAATGTCCTTTGAAAGTATGTGATTACTGTAACTTGGTGATTATTCAATGCTATCCCTTTTTACAATTTTGGTGATAAGCTCATAACTGCCTATGTTCCTATGTTTGACCTTTATTGACTTGACTGTCTTTTGCGAGCTGCTATGATTTCATTGATGAGTTTACAGGGTGACTATCATATCTTGAACTGCAACTATTATACCATGGATTGGAACTCTATTCTTTAAATCAGTGTCGATTGGAATATTGGCACATGCCTATTCCCATCTTGGTTGTTCATAAGATGACTTGGGCTTGCTTTGTATATCACTGTGATTTTATATTCTTAACTACACTAGGATAGATCTGTCAATGTCACTGTGAATGAGAAATTCTTTGCATGGACCATATTTGGTGTTCCTCGTATCACTGTCTTGAAATTGTTAAGGCTCTTGCTACAACATTTTCTTTTCACCAAACTATCACTGTTTACTGAGATCACCATCTCAAATTTGTTGATTGATGTTGAAGGGACTATAAGGACTGCTTGTAATCGGTTTACTATCACTATCTTTTAGCTTATGGCTGCTATTGTTTCTTTTTTACTTGAGTCATTCCTTGAATGATTCTATGTTATAATAGTGACTGTAAATGCTTCTAGGGCTTATACACTGTTATATTCATTGATGCCTAATGACCGTGATAGCTCCATTACTATGTCATTCACCATGTGTTGATTGTATCTCTTTTATGACCTGCTACTAGGCAGTGATTAGAGTGTTCATTTCTCAAACTCATGAAGTTGTCTTAGTTAAATTCCAACCTATCGATATGTTGATTCAACTTCTTAAGTTATACCCTTTGAATCTCTATGATCGATTTACATCACATGACTACTGATTGGTTGTTCTTTCTTTGATACTTTTCTAACTGCTTGCTTCTATAGGTGAAATTTATGAGGCTGTGGCCAATCATCATCATGTTGCTATGTTATTTCTTCTTTGTCAATCTATCATTTAAACACTTTACTTATTGTTTGGGTTGTCAAATCAAACACTTTCACTTATTGTTTGGGTTGTCAAATCAAACACTTTCACTTATTCTTTGGGTTGCCAAATAAAACACTTTCACTTATTGTTTGGGCTGTAAAATCTCCATGACTGCATTTTTTATCCATAGGCTATCATTGGTATGCATCTATCATGCAATGACTGTCCTTAGGTTGACTATTATGAAAACATATCTATAAGCCATGGTTGACTACTCTCATCTCTTGTTTGACAGTGACTGCTATAACCTCAAACTTGACCATCTTGTAAACAACTATATCACTCTCATCAGGTACGGTGACTTTGATAGATGTCTTGTGATTCTTGGAGTAGTTTGATTCATTCTTTACCTTCACGCTCATGTGATGAATTTATTCATTTGTTGGACATTGAATTCAATTCTATTAATTGTTGTATGCACTACTATTTGATGGTTTATGCTTATCATTGAGTAATAGTGCATAGGACCATCAGTACAGTTGTATTTTTTGTTGAACAACTGAGTAGTGTCACCCCATGAGTGATGACTTATATGCTGAGCTCAACCCTTGTGGGAGCCCATTTTTACCCACATACTTGATATTAATGAAATGAAACCTATCTTATACTTGCACAGTGAACAAACAGGTTAGAAAAACAAGAAGCTCGTGAAGCTTCTGATGATATGTCATTTTGGTCCTTTTGATTCTCTTGCTTGATCTGATATGATTCATTCTATTTGTAGTCTACTAGCTGTAATCATATGTTTTGATATCTCTATGTAGATGTAGTATATATTCTGATGAGTTTGAGTATGAAAGTATGGTTATCCTCATTGCTCTAAAATAATTTTCAACTCTTTTGTAGATACTGATGGAATGGGAGTGAAAGAAACTGGAGATGGGTGAGAAGATAAAGATTCAACACTTCTTCAAACTTAGGCTTGTCATTTCAAGCAATGATGAGTCACCAAACTGTTATACCCATTCTTTCATTTGTTTGTATATTTCATCTACATACTTGTATGAGAATGTATGATTGTAGCTATGTCAACTATTCCCATGGCTTGTGTGGGATACCTTGTGGATTTCTTGTAAATAAAAGCTATTTCTTATGCAATGTTTTGTTGTTATCTCTTTGAAAATACTTGCATAATAAAATAAACTTCTATTTTGAAATCATAATGTACAGAATGAAGATTTTTGTAAAAAAATTTAGTCTACCTTTCTCCATTTGCAATGTATAAGGCCATTCTAGGCCACCAAATTTTGGTGTAGCAAAATTTGGTAACAGAACCACAAGCACAATGGAAGAAGGGAACATGTGTCTTTTGATTCAACATGGAAGAGACCAAAAGAGATATCAATGCTTTGCATCATCCCCAAGTAGAGAACAAAAGGGACACCATATAGAAGAGTGGAGATACAAATAGAAGAATGCCATAATAGATTTGGCCTCTTTATTATCTCGCACCGATACATTAACAAGGATCATCTAAAGAGAACCTAACATAACACAAAAACACATAATGAGGGAAATAGATTATGAATAGACAAGAGAGGATCTACGACACAAATGAAGCTAATCAAACAAGTCATGTGCCTCCCAATCTTGTTGAACATTGTTTTAGGAAGGTGAAAAAGATGCAGGAGGAGAAAATTTGAGTACGATAGAAGGGGCTACTACAAGTTCCAAACAAGGACCATGCTCTAATGATAAGTCACTTTGCTTGTCACTAGGAGCTACGATTAATGCTTTTGAAAAATGTGAAAATAGATCATGATTAAAATCAACAAGCTAATACATATCATTAGAATCATTATAATCAATATTGTTAGAATGAACAAAATCATCATCCATTTCATCATCTAGATTAATAAAAATAGGATCTCTAACACAAAAGGAGCTTGAACCATCATTTTCATAATCATTTTTAATCTTGGTGATTTAGGATGAACTTCCTCCTTAGGGTTAGGTGAAGGTTGGACAAATGGGACCAAATCAACATTTGGTGTCTTTGGGGAGGAAATGGTTTGGGAATTAATTTCATGAGCCTTAGTACGATGTCTTCATCGATATTCTCTTGTATAATGGTTTCTCTTTAGTTTTAACTGAGACTTTTGAAGGTTGATGATCAATGGAAATAGGCTTCCTTTCTTCCTTTGAAGGAGGAGGAATGGGAGAAGTCATATTATTTTGAGACATAGAGAAGCCAAGTGCTTTCCTTTGTAAGACATAGGAGGCAAAACTCCAACAAATATGGGAGGAATAGAAGGTGTGGTAAGAATACCAGGTCCATCATGAGGAAGAGGAATAGGTCTAGGGTCCGTAGGCTTACTCAAAGATAAGATCATCTCATTTTTCAACTGTTGATAAGATAGAAAAAGAGCATCACTTTGGGGCTTGAGAGGCTTAATTTGTTTAGGCCAAAAGTAATCAAGGGTGAAATTACCATGCTTTGCCATGATAGTGCCATTATGAGAGAATTTTAAACATTTATGAATGGTAGAAGGGATAGCTTTCATGGAAGACAACTAAGGATGTCCTAACTTCAGACAAAATTGATCCAATGTAGGAATTATAGAAAAAGTCACATCTAAGCACTTAGTACCAACCTCAATCAAAAGGGTAATAGACCCAGTAATAGGGCAAGAGAAACCATCATACACCTTGACCATAACATTAGATTTATCATATGTTACTTGATGCAATTGTAAAATGTAAATATATTCTTCAGTGATCACGTTCACCATACACATTGGATCAATGAGCACTCCTTGTGAGAGTTTTTCTTTGATCTTTGTAGTTATATACAATGGACCATTAGGTTCAATAATAGTCTCGCTAGGATCAAAGTTAATGCATAGGTCCTTAGGAGGTGTATATTTGCCAACAAGATTCACAGCATTATTAAACTCAATACCAAGATCATTGAGAGAAAAGGAAAGAGACTCAAAATCAACAACAATAGTAGAGTGGGAAGGCAAAATATTGATGAAGATTTGGAGATTTGATTAGGAGTTATAGATTTGTTTCCTTTTTTGTTCACACGAGCTACAGATATAGTATAATTATCAATGAGGTCTTGAATCTTTCTCCTTAAAGTATAACACTTCTCAGTATCATGACCGAGTTGACGGTTGCTTGAATAAAAATTTGTCCCTTTTGAAAGAATTAAAAAAACCCTTTGTGCCCTATTGATAGAGACAAATATGCAACAAATAGTTGGAGAAATTGCTAATTGAATTAGCAACTTTCCTCTGAATTTTAGAGGTACAAGTCCCTCTTATGATATTATTGGGATTTTTACAGGGTATGCTTTTAACCATAAAGCAGGGAAGGCAAACATGAAAGTAGAACAAAAGGAAAGAACGAGGCTGATAATAACACAAACAGGTGACTCAAAGTCCACCCATTCATCACATATGATAAACGACCACTAGAAAAATGACAAATATCCTTCCCGAATGATGTAGATGCATCAAAACACAAATTTTTGTAAAAAAATACATTCATAATATAATAGGCAAAAGGATTCAAAGAACTGATTGCAAATTTGAAAGTAAATGCTAATGAAAAGAACATGCATGAATACAAAGCCTCAAATAGTTCCCCATTCTTAGAATCACATTCAAAAGCACAAAGTCTTCATTTTCTGCATACAAAATTATGTTTTTGAAAAGAAATAAAGTTGTCACTTTTCATAACTTAAATTAAAAGCACATTAAAATGATAACTAATTGATTCTCACTCATGCATCAAAGTACAAGGGGGGTCAATCCTCTTCTCTTTCATCTAGTTATTGCTATATATAAATAAAAGTTTGTAACTATTCTTGAAAATAACAGTATTTGAAAATGATCATTTTCTCAAAAGAAAACCAACGAGTTACTTTATTTTAGACCTCATAAAAGCATAGCCTGCAACACTAATAGGGTGTCGTATCTTCTTTTTTTTTTGAGTGTAGGTTTTCTGGATTCTTCGATCATTTATTGAATATTAGCATCGATCATTTCAGATTTCTCTTCTTCTTTAGCTAACACTAAATTCACCATTATGAATTCTCTATCACTATTGTGGAATTCCCAAGCTAGAACAGTAAGCCCAAAAAGAATATCTTCCTATGGACTTTCCATCATATTCTCGTTTGATTGCAAAACCGGAACAAGACCCTCCCCTGGAAGCATCATTATGTTGAAGACTTATTGCAAGACGAATCTTACTATGTTATGAATCAAACAATTTTCTTCTTGTAGGAGAGAATTATGAATCTCCACTTATCTCTTTCCAAAAGATGAAAATCATCTATACAGGGCCACCATCTTGTCAATTAACCATTTTTTGGCTAAGTTTCTAAAAAGAGAAGAAACTAGGAAAGTTATCACCTTTTTCTTATTGATGAGCGACATTCAATTTTGATAGCAATGCAATAATACCATTCCTTTTTCAAAAAATGTGTTACTACTATCCACACAATTTAACTGGTATTCTCTATGAGACAACATTAATTTCATTTAATTTTTTATGGTGAAAATACTTCCATCTCATCTCGGAAAATCATGCCAAAAAACTACATTTCTTCAACATATAATCATTCATTAATGGGCATTATGTATAAGCACCTTGAAAATATTATGCCTCGGGAGATGAAGAGATCCTTAAGTTAGACCATTGGGTGATTTTGGAAGGGACTAGAACCATTCAGGGTTGGGGATGTCAGAGAACAGTTGGGTAGTCAACAACTTTGGAAAATGAGGAACTGTGGATCCAGGTTCCTAAATTATGCGGTTCACCGATAAGGGATAACAACTAATGGGAAAGCTAGAGAAGGCCACAAATGACATTTTGGATTGCGGGTGGAAATCGATTGAGAGAGGGTGAGATTCAAAGATTAAAGATAGGGGTAACAATGGTGATATTGGAAAAAGGCTTTGGGATCATAATAAGATGGAAAAGGTTTGGAGGTATCGATTGTATTGATGGGAGGAAGTTTCAACACATTAGAATTTATCAATCTCGACATTATACTATGCAAAGACTCAAAAAGATGAGATAATTATTTTCTAAATTATTTAGATAAGAGGGCCACACCTAATGTCATGGTTGCCACTCGAGTATTGATGTTGTTAGTCATCTTGATGTATCCATTATTCAATTTAAAGTTCACAAAATATTGTTGAGCACTCTCATTCTTATCAACCGGGGCCATTGAAGGAGATGATTCAAATTGACTCACTTGAAGCTGATAATTATGAAGCACTGCACACAATTCCGTAAAGGAAGTAAACTCAGAAAATAGAAGCTTATCCCTAATATCTTTTTGTAAATTAGCAATAAAAATTCTCTGAACATCATGATCAGGCATGAGATAAGAAATTTGAGAATACAAGTGTTTATATCTATCAAAAAAATCAGTCACTTTCTCTTTAACACCTTTCTTACAATGAATCAAATCAGTCAAAGTAAATTTCAGACCGATATTATTGTGAAATTGTTGAATGAAAGCATTATGTAATTGTTGAAATGATGTAATAGAATAAGGAGACAAAGAGCAATACCATTGCAAAGATTTATCCCTAAAGGTTAGAGTAAACAATTTAGCCATAAGTCTTTGGTCATGAGAAAAATCATTATACGAGGTTTGAAATGTTTTCAAATGAGTAAAGGGGCCACCTTTTCCATTGTACAACTCCAATTGACGGACTTCCATATATTTACGAGGGACAACATAAATAATGTCATTGGATAATGGGCTTGCTACATCAATTGTGGGCACAACAATTTTGGATTGAGTAATGGAAGACAAAATTTGTTGTTATAAGCATCTAACAGTTTGGGCAAGGTTATCAATGGTTGCTTCAGTGGATAGATTGTAATTGGATATATTGGATTGTGATGGAGGAGTAACATTATTGTATGAAGGTGGAGGTTGAGAGAAAGGGGGTGGAACACTATGATATGGGGGTATGGGAGATGATTGGGATACAAATGGAAGACTCGCAAAAGGAGGTCTGTAAGAGTATTGATTAACAGGATTGCCCCCATGACTAGCATGTGTAGGATTAACATTTTGTGTCGAAGTAGTCAAGATAGAAGATACAAATGTAGGCACACTAGGCAAGGATGTAGCAATAGGAATGGAATGATTGACTTGACTACTAGGTTGAGAGTAACCAAGGACTTCAACATAACTTTCGATAGGCATGATATTAGTGTCAATAATATGAGCAAGGCCACAAAATAAATCAACACCAATTTTATCACTTTTCAACATTCTTTTTAATCCTTCAATCAATGGGATTGCCTCACTTTCTAGGTATTTTTGACTCATCCATTGTTGAAGATTTTAAAATTCATTGTCAATCTTCTCCAATTGGTCAATTGTAACCCTAGTTAGTGATTCATCCATATCATGAGGATTGTGAAGAGAATATGGATAAATGACATCAATTGTTTGGTTGGAGGAAGCACCAACATTCTCATTAAATAAGTTATCCAGATTAGGCTCCATATCCTTAGTAATTAAACATTAGGAAGTCTTAATTCTAAAACTTTTTCTCACGAGAATATTGTAGGTAGGACTAATGGTAACAAAACTCATGCACAAAGGAGGGAAATTTGAATTCAAAAATTGAAAATTGTGATTAAACAATGCATTTTTTTTGTAAAAATGATTGATTAACCTATTAATTAAGCAATTTGAATTGTGAATTTGAAAGATAAATGCCTCTAAATCATAGAATAAAATGTCCCAAAGAATTAGATCTAAAAATGGATTTAAAAAATTATGCAACCCACAAGTTAATTAATTAGAATTATAAATTAGGTTTTTTTAAAAAAAATTAACCTCTAAATTTACGTAATTTAATTGAAAATAAGATCTATGAGTGCAAATTTGAATTGGAAAATGCATAAATAGAAAGATCCGAGACAATAAATCAAAATCATGCAACCCACAAGTTTAATTTTAGAATTATAAAATAAGGTTTTTGTGAATTTAACCTCTAAATTTATGTAATTTAGTTGAAAATATAACTTATGAGTGTAAGTTTGGATTTGAAAATGCATGCAACTAAGATCTGAGATCATAAATGAAAAATTAAGGTGTAAGATGTTGGGTTCACCAAAATGTAATGGTGGAAAATTAGGGTTAGGGTTAAATTAAAATAATATAACCACTAAATGTCCTAATTAGCCAATTACATTGGGGTGGAGAGGAATCTAATAGATATAGCCTTGATAGATCAAGATTTTAATCAGATTCCAAGCTCCTTTGATAGGGCTATATCCTCCTTGAATTGAATTGAATAAAATTGTTGAAGATTAGGGCAAGAAAGTGAACTATTGAAGCAATTCGATAAAAAAAGTGAGCTATAGATGTTGTACAGAGCCACCAACCTGGATTTGAGTAGAAGAATATGTTTTGAATCTATTCCCAGAAGTTTGGCCTATTTTCTGGGACCGGGTAGTATCAAATCGCCATGGTCCCATGAATTTCTCGTCGTCAAAGTTGAACTTGTTCGTCTCTACAAATTCTATGGATCCTCCTGAATGCAACTTTGTACTTATATCCTGCAAATAAAAAGAAGGGGGAAATTGTTAGGAATAGGGTTTGCCTTAGGTTAAAGTCAATTTTTGGAATTAACCATTAAATTGAATTGAAAATGAGTGAAACACTAATGATATACCTCAGTGAAATTTTATTTATCTCCACAAAGGAATTAGGGTTTCATGTAGGTTGTCTTTATAAAACATAGAACATGAATGTCATCTCCAATGCTTGAATCTTGAATTCACTTTTGCTCCAATTCTTGATAGAAGATCGATTGCTTGCTCACTTGAATTTGCTAGAGTGTAATTGAGATCTTGAATTTTTGGATTAGGTTTAAAATTTGAGAGGTAGGCCTCCTTTTATACTCGCTTGTTGAAAATTAAATTAAATTTCCGCAGTAGGCCGACACGGGGTTAGATTTCTTGCACATCAAAGGTGACAATTTAAGAGACTCGGGGCGTATACGCCTTGGTCCTAATTTAGGAGTAGGGTGTGGTATGTCCTAGTCCTGATTTGGGACCAGGGCATGGTACGTCTAGGTCTTGCAAATCAGGACTTCAAACTAGTGATTAAGCTCAAAAATTGATGAAAATGTGAGATAAATGAGTGGTGTGAGTAGAATTAGTGTTACAATCAAGCCTTGGAGGATGAAATACCAAATTGAGGCCAAAGTGAGGACAAATTTGTAGGTGAGTATAATTTAGGATGCTACATTTATCCCCCACTTTAGCGGGAGTATGTGTTGGAATTCTACACTCTTATGAGAATAGTTGATGTTGTCATTGATGGCAACCAACTGGCAATCATCTGTCAATTCTTATTTGCTACATTAATTCTTATTTACCGGTACACTATTTTGGGATACAAAGTTCTTAAGAAGTTTAAATATTTTGTTAACCAGGTAGACACTGATTCACCCCCCCCCCCCTCTCAGTACCTTTGGGACTATCATTGATTCTAACAATTAGTATCAGAGCCTGGTCCTCTATTTTCAAAAGCCTAATAGCTTGGGGAAGATTATGACACCGGTACAGATGGAGAACTTAAGAAAACAATTGGAAGGAGCTCTTGTAGATTATGATGCAGAGAAATTGAAGAATATCAAACTTGAAGACGATTTAAGGACTGCACAGGAATTCATTAAAGGAATTCAGGAGAACTTTGCTATAGCACAAAGTAAAAGAAAAGAACTTCATGAGAAGATGCAGAAAGATGATAATGAAAAGGAAACTCTTAGGGAACTTGCAAACAAACTGAGACAAGAAAACAATAATACGAAGAATGAAATGCAAGATATGACTATGAGGCTATGTAAAGATATTGAAGACAAGAAGAAAAATGAAGAAGACTTGACTAGGAGACTCAATGATGTTGGAAATGAAAATCTAAGACTTAGTCATGAAAATGATATGTTGAAGACAGATCTGATTCACATGCAACATGATAAAACTGAGCTTATGAGACAAATGGGAATTCTAGAAAATGAGTTGGCTACTGCAAATAAACACAAAGACAAATTCAAGAAAAGTTCAGAGGAGCTTGATGACATGCTGAAAAGTCAGAAACCTAATGGAGATACTAATGGACTTGGATTTGAAGTTGGAGAAAGTTCTGGTACTGCAAACAATCTAGATCAGAACAAACCAGTAAGACAACCTAATGCTTATAATTTTAATGGCAAATGCTTCAATTCCAACAAATATGGTCATAGAGAAAATCAGTGTAAATTTAGAAACAATCAGAATATTAATACACCCACCAGTCAATGTTCCAAATGCAACAAAGTTGGTCATAATTCAAAAAATTGCAGAATGAATGTGAAATGCTATGTTTGTGGAAGATATGGACATTTATCTAATCAATACAGAACACAAACTGACGTAGGATATGGAAAGGCTATTCAGAGGAATAATGTGACTTGTTGTGCTTGTAACAAAATTGGACATATTGCAAAATTTTGTAGAAGCAAGACTTCACCAGCAAACAATAAAGGATCCAGTTTGAAAGGTAAAGAAAAGGTAGATGAGGTAAAGCAAGAATTTTCAAAACAATGGATTAAAAAGAGAGATCAGAAAGTTGATGAAATTGTCTCTATACCGGTAGAACAAAGTAATCCTCC
Source organism: Cryptomeria japonica (assembly GCF_030272615.1). NCBI lineage: Eukaryota > Viridiplantae > Streptophyta > Pinopsida > Cupressales > Cupressaceae > Cryptomeria > Cryptomeria japonica. The sequence continues at coordinate 652,443,298 of NC_081410.1, forward strand.
ACCGACAGGAGATTCTTCATCCAACTGAGAAGTAACCCTTTGGGGGTATTGTAGCAAGTTGAAAATCATGCAGATTATTCTCGGTCGATGGTGAGAAGATAGATTTCTTCCTTACCGGCAGATGTGTTAAGTTTTCACTTAACTGACAAGCATTTAATATGGTTGGTGGAAGAAATGTTATTATAATCAGTCGATTTCCCTCATTTTCAACTCACTAAACATTCAAATTAGTAGAGAGTGCGAAAACAAAGCGAAGGCATTCAAGGTGAAGGTGTGAAGTGATTTCTTTAGGCATTCGGAATATTTTCAAGCAGTAAAAGGTATTTTTCAATGGCTTCTTCTTCTTCTCTCGAGTTTATTCCAAACCCTACCATTGTGGAAAATGTGAAACACGCTAGGCCCATATTTAAGATAATTCCCGAAGTTGCTAAGAAAGATGACTCTGTAGGGGCATTTTCGAAAATTCCCAAAGGTGTAGCATTTGTAGAAGACCCTAGGATTTATATACATTGCAATAAAGAAGAACTAGGTTATGAAGAATTGATGAAAATGTTTACTAAGATAATTTGTGACGAACATGGTGCTGTTAAGCCCGAACACAAGATTGTAGAAACTCTAGGTTTTGTGGAGATACTGAATATCCCTCAATTTCTAGAGGAAGTAGTAAGAATTGTACTGAGTAGAGCACATGGAGAATTCTTATGGTTGGATTTTGTCTACAAAATAACCTGGTAAGCAATTAGGGCAGTAATTGGTTTACCCTCAACCGACAACAAACTTGATAAAACAAAGAAGATTCCCAACAACATAGTGATGAGCCTAACCGAAGCAACATCTGACAATAGATCACTAAGACTAAATGATATTAAGGACATCAATGTGAGATTTGTAAGTATGGTGCTAGGTTACAAGACTACACATGCTAATAGGCTAAATTCAGTTTCTAGTCTCTATATACACAGTGCTTATGAGATGGTAAACAACAATGCAATGATAGATGTGTGTGAATGACTAAAAGATGAACTTATTGACAATTTGAAAAAGATTAAAGGAAATAAGAAAGGGGCATTCCGCTTTGGAAATCTTTTGGTATGTTTAATGTTGTATTTCACTAAGGAGATCATCGGTACAAGACCTAAAGACTTTGGATATGATATATCGGTGGGAAAACAATTACAGGAAGCTTTTACCGACATGGGAACTACTAGGGACAACAACATAACAGACTACTTCAAAACTTTCCAAGCTAAGATGGGAACTAGAGAAAGGATACCACATAGTGTATTAGACAAATATGACAAAGAGATTTGTTTTGTTATAAAAAGAGATGAGACATGGATGGAGGCAGTACTCCCTAGGACTATCTGGGTCACTGAAATTGGATATGAAGTAGATCTTACCATTTTGGAGACTTATGCTAAAGCTCTACTGGATGCACCAAGAGAACCATCAGAAAAGGTCTTTGGTAGTGCTGAGACTATTGAAAGTGATGTAAATCTATTGAAGGAAAGAAAGAAAGAAAAAAATATATTAGAGATGCTTCTAAGAAAGCTAAGGAAATCAAGGAAAATTTAATGAACATTAGTGGCATATCGGCTAGTGAGCTTGAAGGACTTCAACCGGAGGCACATATTTCACTGGTTGACACGTCTTCTAGAACCGACAGCAAGAAACCAGCAGAGTTTAAAAGAGTTGAAAGCAGGAAGAGAAAACCTTCACCGGTAACCTCTCCTTCACCTAAGAGAGCAATGACTCTGAGAAAGAAACAACAGACAGTAAGGCAACCGCCCAAGAAATGTTGGCAAATGCACACTCCAATGATAAATTGTAGGTGATTGCAGGTATTGTCATCGATGTAAATCTTACAATCCTATGGCACCGACAAACACAAGCACAGGCACAGACATCGACAGCGGCAGTGGCAAAAGATGTTTACCGACACCCTGGCCAACATGATTTTGTTTATTGTATTTTGTATTTAACTGTAAAAACTTTTTGTAAGTCGACAAGGCGAATTGTATTAGGACTCATATAAGTATGAGATCTTGTAAATCATTTGTAAGAAGTGAGACATAGATGGAAGGAATGTAATAGGCAGATGTGAATATTAAGGTAAACCTTGGAATAGGGTTTTGGAAGTTGTATGAGCTTAAACCGATATTGAACCTAGCATAGCAGATGCTGAACTGAAGCAGTACATGACATTGGATTTACATAATCCTCTTTTGTAAGTCAGTGATACTTCCCGTTTTGTATTTAAGTAGTGAGCTTTAGGCGGTTGGCCTTCCTGCATGTCCAGGCCCC